>NC_056727.1:21881881-22046881 GCF_019279795.1 Protopterus annectens | reverse complement strand
TTATAACAGCATGCATGAGTATTCCCATAAACCCAAAACCACAGATTTGGAATATTTGCATAGCAAACAGAACACATGCATATATGGAACCACAGTGGGTATTACAATGGCATGCAGGTTACATCGATAGCAACAGGCCACCAATGATATTATTTGAACATATACATTTCAACATTTGTAGAACAACAGGACACATGTCTCAACAGTAGGTTTGGTGGAAAACATACCCATTCATTTATGTATTTAGATTATTGGTGAAGATAAGCTGGGGGAGTTTTTGTATCTTCTGGGAGTTTATAGTGGCACAACGTATGAGGTCATCTGCAAACTTAATCAGCAACAGATCCTTAATATTAGCTTTGACTTCCAAGAAGTAGAAGCCAAAGAGGACTGGGTCAAAGACTGAATCCTTAGCTACTCCGCTAGTTACAGGTATTTTGGAGGAGGTATAGCTGTCCGCCTTAACTTCCTTGGTTCCATTTTTGATCCAATATGCTATCCAATGAGTGATGCTGAGCTTGACATTAACTAGGAGTTTACCTATGATACTTCACTGTCTTTTTTAAGAAGTCAACCTGGTTATGTTGGCTATCTATATCCTTGTATATTAATTACATAATGATACTTTCCACAGCCTTACACATGTGACTGGTCAGGCATATGTATCTCTAATGAAATGGGTCCAGTGAAGCCTCACATTTGCGCAGATGAATGATGGATGCTATCCTCCATTCATCCAGTGTGAAGCCTGTTTCCAGTCTGATACTGAATAGCTTCTGTAGGGGAGCAGACAAGTCATATTTTAGGTTGACTACAAGACAGTCTGGTATGTTATCTAACCTGATAGTCATGCCCCCAGATTCACTAACAGCATGTTGATCTTGACGTTCTGCCTTCCTCTTCAGGTGTAGTTGCATGTGCCGGGGGATGTCGGTGTTTGCGGTTAGTGTCCCATATGTACATATTGACTACCCACAGGTCAGTATGACAATACCTGCATGCACTTTGTAGCTTCCACATCACAGTTATATTCTCCCATGTTTCAATTATGTTTACTGTTCTAATGATCCAAGAGCATGATAGCTGTGTAGTAAGCTACTGTGTTCAGAGCCATCACATCCATAGTGGGTGACATCACAGGTATAGTTATCTGGAGTGGGGAGGAGGTAAAAGAGTGGTATGCCAGATGACAAGGGTAAAGGCCAGTGGAAATAGAGGCTTCTCACTGAGAAGCAGTAATACCCACTGCCATGACAGCATGCAAACACAGACACACCCACACACTCAGGGATTCACAAACACAGTAACACACACTCTAAAACACACACACAGTTGCCAGTGTTTGGATAAGAACCCCTGCCTATGTGCATATCATCATTATAGTACTATGCAATTACAAGACGCACCACAGAGATTACAAATGTACAGGTAGTCGTAATGGCCTAAGATGGAGGACATTGACAAGGATACTACAGTGCAGTGAGTGTATGTGGGGAGGGGGGGTCCATCAGTATTCTATGTAACAACAGGTCATACCCTATGGTGTACATGTTAACAGGTGGTTAGAATGCCTGTTTACGATTGATGATATCAACAGGGATGCTAGATTGCATTGAGTGGATGGGGGGAGGGGACATTAACATTTCACCATGGTAAAATACAGCTTCACTCCAGGGACCAGACAGCCATACACATGGACAGCCCCACAAACACACACACACACACACACACACACACACACACACACACACACACACACACACACACACACACACACACACACACACACACACAAACTGTGGCATTCACAAAGATATACACCTATGTCACACACATACAGACACTTTATATGTGTGAGGCTCAACCACCTGCCTATGCCTTTCTTTCTACACTTCACTCTGTACTGGTGTCAACAATAGTGTTCAGGAGAGTGATAACATATGGGATGTATTCCCAAACATACGTGACATATATGGACACACACACACCCACATGTGCCAGTACTGTGAATCAAACACCTGCCAATCTCATGATAGGTATTACAGAAGTACAGCACTATCGCATCTGGTACAAAGCTTACTGACTCTTTCCTTTGCCAACTGTGCTGATATGTGCACAATATATGCACAGGGGAGGTATTACTGTTACAGATGTCATGAGGTTTTCCTTCAGTGCCACCCTTACAGCATTCTACACTGTCTGTCTTCCACTTCAATTAACAAAACCTGACCTTAGCAGTTACACAGGTTATTGTAGGACTGGTTGTAACACACCAGTGAGCTGTCTTCTGTAATCATTCATCTGCAAAGAAGCCCCACCACTTAGTAGTCATCTCCAAACATCTGTCCATACCTCATGTACGGCTTACTGTACTTAGAGCATATCACCATATACAGTTGGCAATGTTGAGGTTGTATTGCAACAGCATGATATACTAAGACAACAGTCACCTTCAGACATCAGACACTGCACATACATGGAATCTACACAAACATCAATACATGTACACATATGCGGTCTACATCAGTAAGTGCACTAGCAGGTCAAGAGGATACATTCCACACCTTCCCCATGCCATGTGTGAAACATAGCTGAGCATTAAACCATAATGGATGTTGTATTCATGTACTGGTAGGACATCATCACCTTCACCGAGTAGCCAAGTGTACATATATGACAACAGCACATATCAGCAAGGCACACACAGCATTATTCTATGTCATGCTCCTACAAACTGTTACTTGACAGTACCATGGTGAAACCAGGGCACTGTAATGGTCAACAGTGAACACATCATATTTGCCACACACACCTCATGTTTACTGGAAGATTGCCAGCAATGTGCTCTGTTAGATCTAGGCAGTACACTCATTCAAGCATGTGTGAGGTATGTGGCTTGTAAACATCTTACCCCAGCATGTACTGGCTATTGTGGTAGTAAGGCTAATGTCCAGACAGCACACAGCATGCATGGCTTTCAATTGTGGACATGGGGTATATGTAAGAACTGTGGCCACACATGGCTGTACATGTCATGAACATATCACCTGTGACTACTCAGGAACATACAAAGCAAGGCTGGATTTCCCTGTGTCTGTCAGTACAGGCCTTGTGTATGTCCTATGATCCTGTTATTTGAGTATGTTTGTAAGCATTGCATTAGGTGGACATGTCTAAAGACATACATGCCACATGGGGTGTTGTATGATATGATAGGTGTCATGGGTGACCATTAGAGAGAGAATATTACCTCTGTTAACATATATATCAAACCTTATGTACTGTTAGCATGATATCTGCCATGTGCATGTGTGTAATGACTGTAGCCACCTGTATGTAGAAAGGATAACAAAAGCTATGGTAATGTTATTTATGTTGTATGAGTGTGGGATGTACATATCCAGGGCAGGTGCAGTTAGGTCATGTCCAACCATGAGGGTGTTGTTTACTGGTGTACAGCAACAGTCGACCATGTTAATGCTGATAACATCCGAGGGACCCTGGTATGTGTACAACTGAGCTGGTTACAAACAGTGGTATTATTGCATTGCATAACACATTATTCAGATGTGTCTGTACATGGATACTTTCCAAAGTTGATGTAGGCCTAGGTACAGTCCACCAGTCAAGGGTTATCTAGTGGTCTACCAAACTTTGTCATGACACATAGCACATATGAATGTGTGTTGGTAGTCTTGAGACAAGGTGGTGGATGTATATGAGGATACAACCTAGAATGCTGCATTTGCCACTGTCACCTGTACCTGACTCATCTGTGATGTGTTATTTCAGAATAGTGGTCTTTACATGTGAGCAGCCTTTATGAATATGTGTACACCACCACCTGGAATGGTCCATACCACTGTTATGGCCCACATGTCTAGATTTGAGTTATATGGTGGTAGTGTAATTGTGCACTACAGAGCCTTCAGCCATGTTTTCCTCACTGCACAGATGTCAGTATTCCCCATTGTAGGTTTTACATTGAGCAAATGGATTAATAAAGCCACACATCTAGCACTGGTTAGCATAAGCATCTAATGCAATTGTCTTGTAGGTGTCAGGGTGTTACTTCTGGGTGTAGGACATTTGCCTTGGAATGTGGCTATATGGGTAAATACAACCTAGGTATTATCCACACACACATGTGAAACATGGATCCATGTGCTCTGTGTTCAAGGCTTGTCGTTCAGTCATGACAGCCCGGAATGACAGACACTGGACAACCTCATAATAACAGCAGGACATTGGCTCATTGTTTTGGTCTAGCAGTTTCCACTCATACCATGACATCACTGCAAGTGGCAGTAATGTGCTTGGTAGCAAATGCCTCATGTAAGGTGACGGACAGCAGCAGAAATTGTGTATATGACCAATGTGAGATATACTTAGGGTAGCAGTCCTGCTAAAAGTGACCACTACTAACACAGCTGGGAGAGGTCATCTTCACACTTGCAGCTCAGTACCATTACATAATGTGGCTCAGACATTATGCTTGCACATGCCACTATTCCACGTATAATGCCACTGTCCACAACCTGCTATCAATGTATGCCTTTCAGGGCAGCAAGGTGTGTGACACATGCTGTAGGTAGCATCTGCCTGTGTGTCCCAGGTAACCTATTGTCTATCACGTCCACACATGAATGAATGTGTATACTTAACATATATATGCCAGTACTTCATGTGCATGTATGCATGTGTATTACACAGCACAGGCACAGATATATAATTTACGGGCCACATACAGGTATCAGGTAGTAAACCAGTATGATGTGCATATATACTGGCAGGTAAGATGTACATAGCTGTAAACCTGTGTGTTTACAATAGGAGTCCATTACAACGTGATCTGTACATGTAAGTGTATGGGCATGCACACTGTGGCCTTCTGTGGTTAGACTCGGAGTGCATCCCAAACAGCCCTGTGCTACTAAGTGTACCCACTGTCACCTTGTGTAATATGAGTCAGTGCATCCAACAAGCTCTTTGTTACTAAGTGTATGAGCATGCCTAGTATAACCTTATGTAGTTGTAGTCATAGTGCATACCAAATGGCCCTGTACTACTAAGTGTATGAGCATGCCCACTGTAACCCTGTATAGTGATAGTAGTTGTCCATTCCACAGATGGCCATACTCCAGTTCAGGTTCCTGTTGTGCCACAACTATACCTCTCAGGCCTACCTGCAGATGATGTGTCTTGTTTGTGCATACAGGTTGTAATGGACACCTACTTTAAACACACATGTGTACAGCTATGTACTTCATGACTGTCAGTCTCCCTGTTGTTCTCAACCCTAGAAGGGCAGTCTGACTGCTTTGGAATGTGTAATCTCTGTGGCACTTCTCATAACTGCGTAGTAATGTAATAGTGATCTGTAGATAGGCAGGAGTTCTGATCCCACCACTGGCAACTGTGCGCGTGTGTTTGTGTGTGTGACAACAAATGCCTGAGTGTGTGTGTCAGCAAATGGCTGAGTGTGTTTGTGTGTGTCTCAGCAAATGCCTGAGTGTGTGTGTCAGCAAATGGCTGAGTGTGGTTGTGTGTGTATGTATTTGTGTCTGCATCCTGTCATGACAGTGGGTTTTTCTGCATTCCAAAGAGATACCTCCTTTTGCACTGGCTTTTATCCTTGTCAACTGTTAAACCTCTATCTTCCCCCCTCCCCACTGCAAGTAATCAGTCCTGTGATGTCACCCTACTCAGAAGTGGAATCAGAGTAGGTGTAATTGTATGTGTTCAGTGGCACATAGCCCAACTGCATACCACTGCATTAGTTACCTTTACATAGGCAAGACGTGTATGAATAATACTGACAAGTGTGTGCATGTTTGTGTGTGTGACTACCCTGTAGCCAGGCATACACATGTGCAACGTCTTTTAGCATACCATGGTAACCATCTGTGGTGACCGGTGTATACAAAGGATTACATAGTTAGGAATGGTAAAGAATACTCAGTCAAGCATGACTACAGTTGGGTATGTTATTTTCCTGTGCCACTGTCGAGGAGTGACACAGAAGTGGTCACCAGGGTGTAAGTCTATGCCCATCATTCCCCCACCCTAACTCCACAATCCCCAGGGTAGATTACATTAGCCATCATTCCCCACCCCAAACTCCACATACACAACAACCATCCCTTCTCTGGTGAACTGCTTAAGATTTAAATGTTATAACACAAGATATGCCTCTGTTTTGTGTACACGTCAGTTCCTTTGGAACCCTTCTGTGTCACAAAGGGTGTTCAGATGTGTATATATATATATATATATATATATATATATATATATATATATATAAATATATATATATATATATATATATATATATATATATATATATATATATATATATGTAGCTATGACAGTTGTACAGATGTAGACTTGTCTTTGTATTTTCACAGAGTACAGTACATTTAAGGGTACTGTACATATGTACACAAAGTGACTGTCCCATTTGTTTTCAGTACTGTGGAATACCTGTAGTAAGATGTGCATTATAGACTCCGTGCAACATGTATACAACCCAGATGGCTTAGTGGTACATCCAGTGACCTCAGTGTTTATGGTCCAGGGTTCAAGACCTGCAAGCCTTGTTGATACTGTCAATTAAGCCTGCCTAAGGCAGTTGTAAGCAGGTGAAAATGTGTTTTCATGACAGTAAGCAGCGGGTACATGCAGGTAACAGACATGTAAAACTCGCAGTACACTTGAAATACCCTTCATTGGCAATCCTGCTGATGTCACCCACCTACGAATACACCTCTGGGACTATTATAACTCAGTGATCTCCATGGCGTATGCTGTAACTACATAATGCTGTAGTGTGTTAAACTAGTTTGGTAGGTGTTCTAATCTCAGACAGGTCAAGTGTGTGTGTTTTGTGTGTCTGTCTGCCTGCAAAAGTAACAATGCCTTTTAGAGTATGCACACACTTTACAATTCACATAACCACCTTTGCAATCCTGCTGATGTCACCCACCTAGAAATACACCTCTGGGACTTTCATAACCCAGTAAACTCCGTAGCACGTGCTGTAACTGCATAATGCTGTAATGTGATAAACTAGTTAGGTAGGGGTTCTATTCTATGACAGGCCAACTGTGTGTGTGTGTGTGTGTGTGTGTGTGTGTGTGTGTGTGTGTGTGTGTGTGTGTGTGTGTGTGTGTGTGTGTGCATCTCTGTCTGCCTGTGAAAGTAACAATGCCTTTTAGAGTATGTACACTCTTTACAATTCACATAACCACCTTTGGCAATCCTGCTCTTGTCACCCACCTAGTTATACACCTCTGGGACTACTGCAACCCAGTAATCTCCATAGCATGTGCTGTAACTGCATAATGCTGTAGTGTGATACACTAATTAGGTAGGGGTTCTATTCCAAGACATGGCAGGTGGGTGTGTGTGTTTGACAGTCAGAGCCTGTGTGCATGTGGCTGTGAGTGTCTAACCACTGGACATGTTGGGGAGCGGATTTTGTAGTTTTCCTATATGGTGTCCGTATTATATGTCAAAATGTCCACCTCACGAGGAGTACAGATGTCAGTTGACCAAGGGACTGTGTTGGCAAGCCATACCCCTACATCTGGCAAAAGGCCTGATGAGCAAAGTATGCAACACTACTATTACCCGAAATACGTTTTGAACCCATGTGTCATACAGAAACACACTTGCCTAGAATATCTCGCTACATTGCTAGTACCCTGCACATTGATGACAGATAGTAGGCATGATGTGATTGCGGAGGGATGCAGAGGGCATGGCACCCTGTACAGCAGTACAATAGGCACATAATTGCGGACAATGTGCCTTCACTTTGTTCCCCACTGGATGCCTGCAACATATGTGGTGCCATCAAATGTGATCCACAGAGGCCATACAATGCCTTACACATGTGCCCTGTATGGACCGATGCCACTGACACCAGGGAATACCTGTATCATGCTATCAATGCAGGTGCAGGGTCAACCTGCTGTCTATAAGCAGGTCCTGCCACACCAGGCCAGTATTGGCATATCTGAGGATAACAGTCTGTGTACACAACATGTGTCTGCCAAACCAGGTACACTTGTACATGTCACTGTACATTATTGTGGGACATGCACATCCCAGGCAATGTCCATGTCAAGGACTATCAAACACAGACATGGCATACATTGCAAAGCTATGGCCATATACAATGGTAACCAGGATGTCAGGAGAGTTCATACAATACCCATCTGTGTGGGAAATTGCAGACACTACACTCTTGTACCACACTGCACACCATTGTCGGGTGGCATGATGCCAAGGATTACCCCTCACCCAACCTTGTACAGCCATCTTGCACAGCCAACCACTATACACCCAAGATGCAATGCACATATGCATGTCCGTACTGACACCTTGTGTCTGCATGTGGGTTATGATGCTCCCAACCACAGTCAAACCCAGTATAACTCCCATTGGCATACCCACTGATGTCAGACACGTTCACATGCCCTAGCCCATAGAACCTCCAGATATCCCCTGTGGTGCATGTAGTACCTGTGCATTACTGCAGTGTGGCAAACTAAGTAGTTAGGAAGTGTATTTGTGGGCCTGGCAAAGTGTGTCAATTTGAGTCCATTAGAGAGTGTGGTTGTGTTGACAATAACATCCATTCATGTGGACAGCCATGTGTGCTACACCTAATGTATGTCTACTTTATCTCTGTTGCAGATGTCGCTCACCAGCACACATATATGTTCTTACAGCACACCAACATGTCAGCTTTGTGGCACATGGAGTAACTGCATGCACTTGTAATAGTAATGACTAGTCAGTCAGGGGTTTGAAATCCTGTACTAGTAGGTGTGTGAGAGACAACACTTAGGTTTTAGTCTCCAAGCCCTTCTCTGATGTACTTTGCCTCTGTCTGTCCCTCCCACACACTCTCTGGTGGATGTGGAGTTGTACACCTGCTCAGCAGCAGCTTGTGTTTTGCAAGTGATGGTCATGAATAGGTGATGGCCTCTGCAACTATTGTAGTCCTCCTCTAGCTGGTAGCATGTGGAACAGCTGTGATGATGCTCCCATAGCCATTCACATGGAAACACAGTACAATATCTAGGAACATCATTTTGGTCTTTGCCCATGACAGTCACTGTGAGTGGTACTTGGATCTGGTGTTTTGTAAATGGCATCACAGATGATATCTGGATGTTCCTCAAACAACATACACAGTGGGAAATAGCCTAAAGACAGGAGGGTGATGTGCCAGACATGACTACAGCATGTAAGTGTAACTATGCTTCATTGAGACTACTGCCAGTTTAACAAGTTGTGTGTGGTAATGGCTATTCTGCATGTTTTAAAACTGACAAGACAGTGCTCTGTTTGTGAGGGACCCTCATCTGTAGGGCCATCCGTGGACTGGTCAGTGTGTGGAACCATTTGTTTCCTGTGTTGCTCACTGAACACACATCTGTGAACTGCAGGAGCATATTGTGAGGATTGCAGTCAGTACATGGTGATAGTGATGAGAGTTACTGCCATCGCATCCCTGATT
Organism: Protopterus annectens; assembly: GCF_019279795.1. Taxonomy (NCBI): domain Eukaryota; kingdom Metazoa; phylum Chordata; order Ceratodontiformes; family Protopteridae; genus Protopterus; species Protopterus annectens. The sequence goes on along the minus strand of NC_056727.1, from coordinate 22,037,349 downwards.
CGACATATGTCACAGAAACAAAAGGCCAATCGGTTCCTAGAACAACATTTGCCCCATACATAGCTGCCCATTTCACACGTGTCCACTGGACACTTGTAACCCTTTTAATATGCATCACAACATACTCCAGTTGTCCTTACCCCTGTCTCTAAGGCACACGATCCTGGTCTGCACATGACTCCTAAAGGTTCCAGGTACATGTGATGCAGATGCCCCATTGTACACACAACACTACTGGTCACTCTATGGTTACCCCATTTATCTTTTACATGATAATGATGTCTCACACAGCACCTTGCAAGAGTACTGTTCTCACATAATGATTGGACAGGAACTGTAGTGTTAATGTAAATAAAATGCACAGAGTGATGTATTTGGCCAATGTACAAATGTTTGTGTGTATTAATGACATATCTGTCTGAGGGAGTCTTGATATTACATAGGACAACACCACTACATAATACAGGCATTGCTGGTATTTCCCTTTTCATTCCTTTGTAATGCTTTGTTGTCACATGGGATGTTCTTGATATATATATATATATATATATATATATATATATATATATATATATATATATATATATATATGTATGTATGTATGTATATCTGGACATAAACACACACACATGCATCTGCATGATGGAATACATTTCCTATACTACTGAATGACTGTGCTGGATAATATGTTTGTGATAAGATCCGATGTCTGTATATCTGCCATGGCTTAGTGGTAAATCACAATAGCTGTGTGTGTGCAGGGTTCTGATTTCGAGCCTTGCAGAGGCCGTTTATTTTATTGCTGGGCAGAACAAGGCCATTGAATACAGAGTGATTAAGGCACATTAAAGTAGTTGTGAGCGGGTGTGCATGGGTTTGCAAGGAGCTAAGCAATGCTAACCTCCAGTTTTAGTTTCGTACACTCATTTAGCCTCTACATTGCTTCACCAGTGTAATACTCGCATACTGGTCGCCAAACAGGCTTACACCCGCATTCTCCTGAACTTGCAAATGCACTGCATTTGGTGTTTGTATCTGACACTCACACCCCTGGGTGGGAGTGAGGACTACGATATTGCCTTGTGATTCCTATTACATTGGATTACATGCCTACAGTATCGGGAATGGCTGCCCATTAGGCAAAAGCATGCCATTCGACTGTACGGAATCCGCGGCCTGTCCAGAGTTTGATTCATATTATTGATGTGTTCCTCTTACAATCTGCACCTATCTGGATAATACATGGGAACTGACACTCTTCAATATAAACAAGTAATTTTGTTTTGGAACCCACATCCTTCAGCCGAGTCGTGCTACTGCATACCTAATATTCTAGCAGCTTTCAAAGGTTGTCAGTGGAATATGTGCTTTCTGTCCCTATCAGACCTCTCATACGATTGGGGAAAAATACCAACTGAATCAGGGACATGTCATAACAACATCAGGGACACATTTAAATTATTAGTGCTATTAACCTGACACATTGACAGACTCAGAGCATATGAATTCATACACATTTTCTGAGGTAAATGATGTTTATAACTCTTAATTATTGTCATTATTCATTACGTGTAATTCATCACCTTTCCTCCAAAAGTCACTACTTTTGGGAGGGAGTAAGTGTGACAGAGTTAGAAATTGAGTTGAAATCAGGGACATCCCTGGAAATCGGGGACAGTTCACAGGTATTTGTTCCCCCAATGGTTTATGTTCTGTCCAGTGGATTTGCTCTTAGGGGTTGATAGGTATGGACATCAGCTATGCCCATTTCAGAATATTACTTACATCCCTGGGCGGTCCTAATACAACTGCGCCAGTCAACACCTGCATACCTAGGCCCATAATTGCATACCCATAGTTTTCCCACCTGCCCCTCCTCTACAGCACTCATCCTTACTGTGGGTGCAGGTGGGGTATAAACACACAACTACACACTGCCCACTCTCCACATGTCGGGACACATGTCATATGTTGTGTCGACCCATGGGTAATCAGGCTTTCACAACCTACTGGTCCGTGTACGTCTACAGCCTGGTTTGATGAATCATTACTGGGACTGACTCCGATGATCATTAATTTTTGGGTGTCCCACAAGGGACATCGATGTCTATGTTTCAAGATTAGACCTGGCATGTCTCTCCCACTGGTAGCACTTGCCAGTGGTCTGGGAAGCAGTGGTGTGTTTACTTTTATTGTGTGTCTGTATGTCTCACCAGCCTAGCTGGGGGGTGGGGGGGTTGATGCCACATGTTACACATTTGTTTATTGGACCCCACACCTCCATATGCATGGCCTGTGAACATATATAACTCATAACTGATGTATCATATCCTAACTATATACATGTGCATATTTACAGTCACATATATATATATATATATATATATATATATATATATATATATATATATATATATATGTATACACACACACATTACTGCATACAGATATAACTGTATATGTATGCATACATGTATATATTTATATATTGCTGTCTATATATTTATATATACGTATATATATATATATATATATATATATATATTTATATATACGTATATAAAACAACATATGGGTCTACGGGTGTCTGCATATGCATATATCTATATGTGGGTATGTATATGTATACTGTCTCTGTATGTATACATTTGTACTACAGAGAGGGAGAGGCTTATCTCTATGTCACTATGGGTAGATATACACACACATACCTCTACATATATACATCTACATCTGGTTATTCCATTCCTTGCCATATAGATCCCACTTTGCTGCAGTGGTACTCATAGTGGGTGTGGCTGCTCATTGGGTGACACCTCTGCCCATTGAACACATTTGCTTACATCCCTGGGGCTATGCATATAGGCCCACATCAGCCAACACCTGCACACCTAGACCCATAAGTAGCTACCCATAGTTCCCCCACCTGCACCTCCTCTACAGCACCCATCCTTACTCTGGGTCCTGGTCAGTTCTGGACACACCACTACATGCTGCCCACTCTCCACTTCACGGGACCCATTTCATACAATTGTCTCGACCCATGGGTCATCAGACTTTCCCACCCTTGTATTCCAGGTATGTATACACCCCAGCCAGAATGTTCGGTTTATCACCGTCTTTTTGTCTTGCCAATTTTTGGGGTGTCCCGCAAGGGACACTCCTGTCTGTGTTCCAAGATTAGAATTCATGGGTGCACTGTGTACTCCCCCAGTTGTATCCTGCCTGTGTTCTGGGGAGCAGTGGACTCTTTACATTGTTTGTGTGTATGTTTCCTGTGTCTGGCTGGGGGGGTGGTGGAAGGTCATGCTACGTGTTTCATGTTTCTTGCTTGGGCCCCTCACTTCCATTGGCATAGCCTGTGAACATATGTCATTCTTGTTCATAGGTTCATAGGTTCATACTAGGCTATCTGCCCTAGGGCATTTATAAGCCTAGCCAGAATGTGTTTGGCTTTCGTCACCCATTTTAAATTTATTTTGCTATGCCCTTTTTCGAGGTTAGTATACTGTGCCTCTGTCTAACAGTGACACAGAAGTGATACCCGGGGTAAACCTATGATCTCCCATCCACTCATCAAGATTCCTCTTGAAGAGAGTCAATGAGTGACTCTGCCTAACCTGAACTGGGATTTATTCCAGAGTGAAGGGAGCCTCTGGTTTATGAATCTGTCCCTCCAGCATGTCCTATTAATTTCAGTGCTGAGGTTCAAGTCTCTCGAGCGCGTAGCTCGATGGGATTTGGATTATCTGAGGTGCAGCATGTCCATTAATTCCGGGCTGGACATGGCTTTATACGTCAGGCACAGATCGCCTCTGAACAGGCAGTATGCCACTGAGTAGAGCTGGAGTTTCTTTAACCGGGCAGCATATGGCATCTGTTTGAGCCCTTTGATCCTCTTGGTGAGGTACTTTTGGGGTCTTTCCAGTTGCTGCAGGTGTCTGGTAAGGTACATCCCAAAAGGGGCATTGTACTCAATTATGGGCCTGATGAGGGATGAGTAAAGAGGCACGATGACCTCCCGTGATCAAGATGTGAATCCCTTCATGATTAGGTGGGCTATATAAAATGTTTTTCTAACCACTTTGGCCACGTGGTTGTCAAATGAGAGATTGCTATCAACTTGTGTCCCCAGGTCCCTAATTACTTCTTCTGTACTTAATGGATTACCACCTATGTGGTAATTTGTGGGCACTTTGTTTTTGCCAAAGTGGATGACTATACACTTTTTGGCATTTAGCTTGAGGCCATGGCTCTGGCACCAGTTGTCTGTTTCTATGAGGCCCTTTTGGAGGATGCTTGTGTCGGCTGGAGAGTCGATTATGGCACCCAGTTTGCAGTCATCTGTGTACTTGGTCAGCCACAGTCCTTCCTTGTTGGCCTGTACCTCCGAGAAATATATTCCGAACAAGAGAAGTCCCAGGACTGAGCCTTTTGGGCCACCACTTGTAACTGGTTTGGAGTCTGACATGGCTCCAGCAATTCTAACCATGTGGGTTCTGTCCTTGAGCCAGTTTGCAATCCATCTAGTGACATAGGGGTTTATATTTAAGCTGGTGAGCTTATCTATAATGCCCGAGTGGGGTATTGTATCGAAGGCTTTTGCGAGGTCCAGGTAGGCTATGTGGACCACCTTCCCCTTGTCAATGGCCTTGGTGACTGTTTCAAAGAAATCAACCAGGTTTAAGAGGCAGGATCTGCCCTTAACAAAGCCGAACTGGGTAGGATCCAGTGTCTGTAGGTCCCAATATCTTTATTTATGAGGTCCATGATGATCCTTTCCATAGTTTTGCAGACCAAGCTAGTCAGGCTTATGGGGCGATAGTTTCCAGGATCCGTTGAGGCACCACCTTTATGGAGAGGGACCACTGTTGCTGTACGCCACTCTTTGGGCACATATCCTGTAGTAAGGCTGAGATTGAACAGTAGTTTTATGTTTGGGTTTAGCTCTTCTTGGAGTTCATGTAGGATGCAGCCCGGGACACCGTCTGGTCCCTTTGATGCTGTATTTTTTGATTTGGAGAGGGCAACTCTTACCTGAGCATCTGAGATGTCAGGGGGGCAGCACTCTGCTGGGATAGATATTTGCCCTTTTGGTGGGGAGGGGGAGTTTGCACTGAACCTGTCAGCTAGGATGTTGGCAATGTCTGTAGGTTCAGTGTATTTTTTGTCATTTTGGACTAATTCTGAGCATATCTGGGAATTACCACCCAGGTTCCTAACATAACTAAAGAAAGCCTTGTGATTATCCTTAGTGTCCTGTGCAATTTTTCTCTCGAAGCTGGCCTTAGACAATTTTATGAGTGCCCGTAGTGTTTTGCTAATACTGATCAGTGATGCCTTCCCTTTTTGGGATTTTGCTCTATCATTTAGTAGCTTCCTCCTTCTATTGTATAGTTTGTTTATGGCTGGGGTCCACCAGACAGGATGTCTGCCTTTGGAGGATTGGGTCTTGGTTTTATTTGGGATCGATGATCCATGCATTCCTGAAGGTGTTCATAGAATGCGTTTATAAAGGATTCTGCAGTCTGGGCCGTATTTTCCACAGCCCGGGCCGCTTTGAAGGATTCCACCTCGGTTTTGAGGAGTGTGAAATTTGCTTTACAGAAGTTTTTCACTGTGGTTTTCTGGGCAGGGGGTGGGGTCGGGATGTGAATATCCAGTGAGGTTAGTTTATGGTCTGATCTTACCAGTGAGGGATACACTTCTGGTCTGGAGCATAGAGTCCCCATGTTGGTGATGATCAGGTCCAGTATGTTTTCCCCTCTTGTGGGAGTGGTAACAAGTTGTTCCATAGCATTTGAGTTTATAGATTTTAGGAACCTTTGGGCTAGGGTGTTGGAGCTAGAGTAATGATCCCAGTCTATGTTTGGGTAGTTGAAGTCACCCAATATAATGGTGTTTGGAGAGACCTTCATATTTTCCAGTGTTCTCAGGAAGGCCGAGTGGGGTTCCTGGGTTTGGGAGGGTGGTCTGTAGCAGGCTATAAACTGGAAGGCAGTTTTACCCACTGTTAGTTACACATGGATAGTCTCTGATGCTTCGTGCTTTGCCACCAACCTGGAGGTGTGGGTATCTTTGATGAATATCGATACTCCCCTCCTTTTGTGGTTCAGTCCAAGTTTTGGGGCCAAAAGCATGGTATGAGGTATAACCTGGTAGTGCTGGGGTGCTCGGAGCCCTGAACCAGGTTTCTGTTACTGCACAGATATCAATGTTCTCCATGCTAAGGAGAGTTTCGAGTGCGTGCATCTTGAGGTTTAGACTTCTGGCATTGAGTAGCATTACTCTTAGTTTCTTATCCCTTGTGATACCTATGGAGGTGGGTTTGTCTTTTGAGCCTTGCCTAAAAAGGCACTATGGGGGTAGCAAGAGCCTTTGCCAATATCCGAAAGCCCAGGGTGACAGGTGCAAGCCGTCCCTAGCGAAGCATCGTGGCTTGTCGAGCATATCATCCCAAGCTGACAGGCATTGGATCCCCTTTGAATGACACCAGTACTTAAGCCAATTGTTGAAATTGATCATCTTGTCTTCATATTGTGGCATCATTCTTGGTGAGGGTAAGATGCTACTCAAGGTCAGGGTCATACCGGCCTGGGCTACATGCTCAGAGAGCTCCTTTATATCTCTTTTCATGTAGTCCAGGGAGGTACATCTCAGGTCATTCACACCAGCATGGGCAATGACTGAGTCATATTTATACTTGCCTTGGAGTGACCTGAGTACTTGTGTTATGTGGCGGATCCTAGCGCCCGACAGGCTGCTCACCGTGACCCTCTCCTTGTTCAGACTGGTGAGCGGGACATCAGTGTGCCTGACAATAGAGTCACCTAAGTGTATCAGGTGTGTGCTGTTTCCTATCATAGCTGTATATCTGTGTATATCCACGAACACGCACACACCCACACACACACACACACACACACACACACACACACACACACACACACACACACACACACACACACACACACACACACACACACACATATATATATATATATATATATATATATATATATATATATATATATATATATATATATATAAATATATGCATATGTATGTATACACACACACACACACACACATATATATATATATATATATATATATATATATATATATATACATATATAAATATATATATATATATATATATATATATATATATATATATATATATATATATATATAAATATATATATATATATATATATATATATATATATATATATATATAACTATATGTCTGTGAAGCAATGCATACCTTGCTCAAATGCACTTACACACGCTTACTGGTGTTTATATATGCTTAAACCTGCTTACTAGTGCCTTATTTATTATGACCCTGACACGTAGCTCCAGTTAACTTTTAATTATTATTTTGCAGGTTATATAGCGGACAAATATCGCAATATGTTCATGTACAGATTACCGATGGTAAATGGTATGTTATGCAGTAGGATTCGGAATGAGAATGTCTGTTCATTAGGCGGTTTCTCTAACCAATATACTATTGCTGTGCTGCTTCATTTGCATATATACCCTTATACCCATGGCTTCTGGCTCCCCAAACACCCACCCCAATGCCTCCCTAACACTGCAGTCATCCATTCTCCAGTTGGATTCGCAGTGTATCGACACCACTACAAATTGGCACTCCTTACTTCTATAGACCCATCCCTTCTGTTGACTCACTCCTCATATCCTCAGAACTCCCTAACGTTTAGTCCACAAACATTGGTGGCATGATCGACCAAAAGGACACTATTCTCAATTTTTGGGTTGTCCCACATGGGACACGCATGTGTTTATGTCAAGATTGGACTCTTTACTTCATTACATCCTTACTCCCATTAACATGACACTACAATAAATTAATAAGTATGACAATGTGGTAACACACACTTTACACATGAGATCCTAATTATGTACATGTTCTGTGTATTTCTTTTGCAAATAGACCAGTTTAGTAATTGGCATTGTTGTAGCAGGCAGATCACAGGAATGATTCCATGTGTGGGAAAGTCCTCACATTTGATTTTTTTTCAGCACAGCACTGACTTCGGACATTGTACACACTTTTGCATTTTAGCAGTTTCGTCCATTCCCTCTTATGCACAACCTATTATTCTATCTGCTGTCAAGGTTTATAAGGGCACATTCATGTTATTTATTTCTGCAAATGGAATGAACATGTTACAGAGAATGTACGTCTACATATTGATGTCTGCATGTGTGTATGCATATATACTTATAACGAACTCACTGACCTCCATGGGGCAGTCCAATTAGAACCAGCCCATCCAACCCTGGCATGCCTGGCTCCATAATTTCATACCCATAGTTCTTCCACCCCACCTGAGTTCAACATACATGCATACCATCCATTGTCCTGTTGTTATCACAGCCAGTACACACCTCTACACATTGCCCTCTCCCGAACGTTAGGGGCCCTACATGTATGTTGTCCCAACCCATGTATTCTCAGGCTCTCCCAACATTTAGTCCTTGAACATACCTGCCCTTGCTTGTGTAATGGTCAGATGACAAATAGCCTATCAATTTTTGGGTAGTCCCACCACGGACTACCCTCTGTGTGTAAAGTAGACTTAGCAGATCAACAATGTTACTCCCACTGGTAATATCCTGCCTGTGGTGTGAGTAGCAGTGCTTTGCTCACTCCTGCCCAGCTGGATATGACAAACGCTGACAGCACTATATAATACTGGGGTTGCTGTTGATTCCCCTCTCATTCCTTTTTTTATGCTTTATTGTTACGTCATTCTTTCTTCATATATATATATTAGTGCCTTATTCATTATGACAGTGCCACTTTGCTTGAATGATATATAAGTTAAATATCTCATGTGATACTCCTATGTTGGTTTTACAGCAAAAAGACATTCATTCCACATGGAAAATGATATGTGCTATTGTTGGTCTTGAACCGTGAATGCCTGCTCGTTAGGCGGATGCTCTAAACAGTACACTATTGACATCGATTCTGCATGTTTTTCTCTATTTGAATAAATCTGATGTGTAAGCTATGCTCGGCGGAGGGCAGGGTTGCACAAGCACACTGCACTTTGCTTACACCTTCGATATTGCAGCAACTGAAATGTAGAATAGGGACACGGGGAATCTAATTGTGAAAGTTCTAGGGACAAGGCTCAACATTCCACTAAGTGCTTGTGTGTTTACTACTTCGATTTTATTTCACTTTTCTTGGACACTCTTGTATGCTTAGCATACATTTCGGTATCCACGGACACTGAATTACTGGCTTACTATTAGAGGCAGGCTCTAGTAGTAGGCATAGTAGGTTTTGCAACTGTCAGAGCATGTTTACACCTCCGTAGAGCAGTTGTACATGCCCCCTGCACTCGCACACATTTCCTGTGCACGTCGAGGGTGCGGCGGTTTGCCCTCATACATACTCATATGGAGCTGCTGCACCGTCTGTACTGAGGACGCTCGGTGCAAGGCTAAAACCGTCCTTGCACCGAGCTTCTTGAATCCTGGAGAGAGAAAGAGCCCAAGAGTCAGCAACCTTGAACATCAACAAAAGCTAAACAAAGCCTTTACAATCAGATTTTTTAAGTACAGAGGCAAACAAAAATACATTTTGCTACCTGAGCAAAAGTTATAGCTTTCTATACATGTTTTCTTACTGGATATAATCAAGTGTTTCCACAAATAATAGAAAATAAATAAAGAAACAAGCAGTAAAAGACCCTTTTTTCATCTTTAAAATAAAATGTCCCATGGGGAATCTTGGAATAAAGCTATGGTGGCTATATTAAACAAAGAAGGTAAAGACCCATCTAAGCCAACCTCATATAGACACAATTCATTTTTAAACCATAATTATAAATTGTTGGTTTGACAACATTAGTAGAACAATGATGATCCAGAGGGAAGCAGAATGTAAGAAAGTATTGCTTTTGGTGATACGTCTTGATGCAGAAAAAAGCATTCAACAGAATAAGCTGGAATTTTATGAGTAGGGCAATGGCAGCATTTACATTCCCTGATAAAATAATAAGGTTAAATAGGATGACATATGAAGGACTGGATGCAGTAATTATAGTGGGAGTGCTATTCTCCAATAAGTTGTGTTTGAACAAAGGAAACAGGCAGGAGTAACCACGTTCCCCTTTGTTTTCTGCAATATATTTAGAGTCATTGACAAAGAAAAGAGGGGACTCAGAAATTCAAGGTATATAATTTGTATGACAATCAAGAAAAGTTATTTTTATTTGCATATGATATTATTTTGTACTTGATAAATCCAGAAAATGACATATTGGTGTTAACATTTCGAGTCAGTTTCAGGTCTTTTCAGGATATAAAATTAATGAAGGTAAAACAAAGGCAGCAGTGGTAAGTCATGTACCCCCTCATGACTTGGCTCTGCAATGCCCATATTTATGGGAACATGACAGGATGACGTATTTTGCAGTATGGATTAAAAAAAATGTTTCTGTTATGGCAGCTAAGGATATGTGGAAAGAGACTAAACAACAAATAATAGAAAAACTGAGAAACTATAGTTTATGGAGACAAGCAGTGATCATGTTTTAGTTCTTTTAGTTTTATATGCAACCAAGCATATATTTACCAACCAGAGGAAGTCTTTGACAATAATTAAAAAGTCTTGAAGGAATGTTTCTGGGATGGAAGGAGGTCAAGAGTTAAGTGGGATAATTTCATTCTCCCAGTTGAACAAAGTTGTTTGGGATTACCTGCTTTGAAGAGATGTTTTAGAGCTACACAATTAAGGCTCCTATGCATAACACAAACAGAATGATTATGAAGCAGAGGAGGTTTCGGGAATTAAGGGGAGAATGGAATTCTGGTTGCAAATTATATAGGGAATAATAACCACCATGCCGAATATTATATTGATAAAGTTGCAGAAAGTATTTATAAAACTAAGCCAACACATGAATGGAAAAAGTCACTGTTGTCAATAAATGGAATTTACTAAAGAAATCTGCCAAGGGAACCAAGGTACTGGGAGCAAATAATTAGAGATGGAAAGGTAATAGAGTGGGATGAGGCCAAGATGAAGTTTGTTCTACAGATTAGAGACTGCCTTACCTATTAAGGATTGATATCAGAGTATATGCAAATAAATTGATACAGGATTCCTGAGTGAAAAATCTACTCAAACCTAGAACAGAAACAGCTGTTAAAAGGGAGACAACTACTAGGGCGTATAAAATATTGCATGATGATTAAAAAAAATCAATGAAAAGGAGGTTAGAAAAGATTGGCAAGAGAGATTGGAAAAGCAATCTACAAGGGAATAATGGGAAGACATATTTATGGCTCCCAAGAGTATAACAAAGTCCAGAATGTTCACGACTTTTGCTAGGAAGTATTTGCAAGGTATTTCTTTGTCCCAATAAGACTTCAAATAATTTTTTCTCAGTCAGGTAGTATGGAGGTGCGATAGAGAAGAAAGATCTAACTGGGAACATGTTTTTTGATAAAGTAATGGGCTGGCAGATTTCAAAATTTCATTAAAGAGTACTATGTCAGAAATATTTGATGAACGAATAGCTGTAAGTAAGGAAATGATAATTTTGAGTTTTGGCACATGATCTGAATTGCATAGAAATAGTAAAGGCTTTACTAAGTTTAATTCTTTTTTCAGCCAAAAGAGCAGTTACATCTTTTTCTTCTCCTTTTGGCTTTTCCCAATTGGGGAAAAATAATAAACTGCCAAAAGAGAACGCAAAGTGGCACTCGAGAAAAAAAAAAACAACTATTTTATTGAAGCGCTTTTCGTCCCACTCTATATTGGGACTTTTTCAGATAACCTAACACTAGTTTACAATAATTAAATAGTAATCTAGGACAGTTACTCAAACTAGTCAAATGTCTGCAAACACCAATCAAGACAGTTCCTTCATTTAACAATTAAGCTAGCCATTCATGCATTAAAGGCAACTGTTCACTGAATAAAACAGCAACACCAGACAGAATTAAAACACTATTAAAACACTGAATTCTTGTCACTAAGTGTATACGTATACCATTGATCCAAACACACACAACACACCTAGGGCAAATTTAGAGTGTGCAGTCTACCTACAGCATGTCTTTGGGATGAAACCAAAGCACCTGGAGGAAAGCCACATGACTGCATGAGGACACGCAGACTCTGCACAGAAATCACCTCAGCTGAGAATTAAACTGGAGAACCTCTAACTGTGAGGTGGCAATACTAACCATTGCACAACAGTATCCACCCCCAAAAGAGCATACAAAACAAGGGCAGGGTTTGTGAAGGACACAAGAGGGGGGTGAACACCTTGGTTGGAGTAGCAGTAGGGGAATCAAGGTCCCATGGACATCAGCACGGTAACAGTGTGACTCAAGTCTTCACCAACTGGACTGTCAATACTGCTCCATCACTGTGCTGCTGGCTGCAATAGCCGATGTCTTTGCCTACAGCCAGTCTGCCATACAAGGCTGGACAGCATGTTCTTCATCTGGCATAGGCGTGTGCCCATTGTTTGGTGCACAATCCTAATCACATCTAGTACTACACATGGGTGATGTATGCATCTCATCTGCCTCTGCTCCCAGAGGGGATAATATGCCTGGCCTCTGTGGCAGACTTATTTGAGGATCCGGATAGGGCAGAGGCAGTGGGGGGGGGGCACCAGATGGTAACCCAGAAGTGCTGGGTCTTGGCTTGCAGCAGGTGGAACGAGCATAGGCAGGACACCAGGAACCAGCCTACCCTACTGTGCTGTAGTAATAACATAAAAAAACAATTAAATTAAAAATGAAACAAATTTAATCAAATATTTAAAAAATAAATAAAAAATAAATATTTTAAAATTGTTAATATTAATACAAACAGAATGATAAATAATAAAAATGGATCAGTAGTTAACAAAAATGGAAGATAAAATGATACATAATTAACAAAACTTAAGAAATAATAAAAAAATATATCATAATGTGAAATATGATTAAATAAGTAATATTATAATAACAAAGAAATCATAATAAAATAAGTAATCCATCAATAACAAAAATAAGATATGGGATGGGGTGAGAGAAAAAAAAAGAGAACATTAGCGACTTCATACATTATACAACAAGCTTTCAAATTTAACTTTATTGTATTCTGTTACAGTCTACTTTAAACAATGACAACTGCTAATAAATCCCTGTATTACTTGGACGACATGTACATGTACAGTGCTTACACATGACAGCAGGCCATTGCAGCCACCAGTCTGGAGGCCTGCACATGCTATAATGATGATTACATAACACTACTGTATTTTATTGATGAAAAGCTAACACAGTATTGTAATCAGATGATTTTTTTGTATTTGGGGAGTGTGGTATTAGAACCCACAAGCAGTGCTTACTGTAATACTCTACTTTTCCACTGGAATGCAACATAATGCAAACTCTCTTTTGTTTTACACTTTATAGAATCATATTCACTGTTATCTGGGAATGTGCAACTATTCCTTTGTGTTTCTGACTATACCTCTCCACTTTTTAGAGCAGGATATCTTGACATCTCATAAAATATTGGTTGAACAAAGGTCCATAATTAGGAACATATTTCAAATATTGCTATTACACACATGGATAGTTGCATAGGATTTGTGTTAACATAACATTTTGACACTCATTTATTTATTGACTTCAATATAACTTACTTGTCAGACAACCATGAATCCTGCAATGACCAGAGCAAAGCAGTGATTCTTACATCTGGGTTTTTATCAGATAGAAGTAGTACTGAAAGCTAATGTTCAGATATGCATTTCCAAATTCATAACAATGTATGTTATAGCAACTAATCCATCTATAACTGTTAAGGCTTCAATAAGACTGTTTTATATATTCATTCTTATTTACCACATGCTTCTCTCATCCTCGTCAAATGCCTAGTATGGGACCTCACATTTAAGGCCCTCTCTTCTGCAGCTGTGGAAAAAGGGAAAAGAAAAACCATTATGAATACCAGCGTTTATCATAGTCACCTTGAGCATTTTCAGGTAATACATGTAAATCAAACTTACACATACCAGGGTGTTCCCCGCCTGGCAATCCCCGATCAACTGATCAAGGATATCCTTCTTTCTGCTACGAAGGTCATCATAGTGGTGACAGCACTGTTAACCAAAGCAGGGGATACTAGTTGCACTGGTAAGAGCCCTTGCCAAACTATCCCAGGCTTCAGATTTGTATTGTCAGCCAGTATAGTCTTCCTGCAACAGGCGTGGGCAATTATTCCCTAACCAGGAGACCAATAAAAACCTTGGACTCCTGGACACCCCAATGCTTTGCTCTAAATTGCAATCCCTCATCTGCACCAGACATTGCTGCACAAGTCAAACCTTGATGTATAAAGTGCAATTCCTGGTAATTCCCCTTTAAAGACTATGTTTTCCTGCCAGTTGCACTTACTGAGAGTGCGCACTGTCTGGATTTTGATACATTTGAAAAAGATGCACACTGCTTATGGTCACGCAAACCTATCATTGCATGGTGCTAAGTGACATGTACCTTTTTCAAATATATCACCAAAAAACTCAATCAATGCAATTCCACGGTTACTCCCTTACAGTACCACTTTATTTAGTTAGGCTGCAATATTACACCAAGATAAGAAAATGTTGCATACCCTGGATTGGAAACTAGGACCATCTGCACTCTAGTCCAACACTTTACCCATGTCAGGTTGAGGGTAGTGACATGATCAATGTAGTTTTAGTAGTCATTGTTAACTTTGTGGTATGAGTCTAGCACAGCTCCACTGAACAGGTTTGCATGACACACAGCATTTTGCAGTGAGATTAATTGAAAGCATCCAGTTTCTATTTTTAGATGTCTGGGATATGTCTGATACATGGGTGGACCTGGTGCGCAAACATGGTAAGCATCGGCAAGCACCACAGTTCAGTGCACAAGCATGGGGAAAAATGTAGAAAAGCCTGAATAAAATTTGTGGTTTTCAGATAATCATTCAGGATGGATGGATTTCTGTTTAGAACTTCATAGCCTTTAGAAGTTGCATGATGAGGATGGACTGTCAGTGCTTATATGGATTCATTATCAATGTTTCTGTATGAGGTTTCAAAGCCAATACAACCGGTATGCACCAGGAAACCTCACTTAAGCACAATGCACATCCTGATTACGCATTGCACACTGCCGACAAAACTTCATGGCTGTGTACTTGGATACACTCAGTGTAGGCTCTATAGAGAGCTTTCATGGAGTTTACTGAAACCTGTGGTATATCTATATCTATATCTATATCTATATCTATATCTATATCTATATCTATATCTATATCTATATTTATATCTATATCTATATCGATATCTATATCGATATCTATATCTATATCTATATCTATATCTATATCTATATCTATATCTACATCTGTATCGATATCTATATCTCTCTGTAAAAACATGTGTAAGTCAAAAGGCAGAATCACATTTGGTAGAAAGGTTTTTGTGGGTATAAAAAAGATAGAATGCATAAATGAGTGAATGCTCATTTGACTGAATGACATATGGCTCAATTTAGTTTCATACAGTGTAGATAAGCAAGAGTCTGCAAACAAATTGATGTTTGAATGAAAAGTGATGGTTGTGAAGATCTGTAAGACAGTGTTATAACAGTTGTTAAGGATACGCAAGTGCTTGCAGGTTAGGGTTCGATAAGGACTGGGTAAGGGGATAAAGTCAGTGTGGTGTATGTGTTTTGTTGTCTATATTCTGTGTCCTTTTGTCTTGTGCAGTGGTATTATTAGTGAGGGGTTTTAGTAACATAATGTGTAAGGGCAGGGGTTGGGTTAGGGTTATGGTTAGGGTTAGCACACATGAGTAAGATGGTGTGGGGAAGGGGTGAACCTTTCCATTTTGAACACTCCCTGCAACTGTGAACTATGGCTTCACATCATACCATGATACTGAATTTATTTGGGACTTATCACATAGACAAGCGTGAATTTAATTCCAGAAATGTGTACTTTGCTTCAGTCTTCGAAACATAGGTATTGTGCACTAACACAACATTTCATCTAAGCTAAATAATGTATCACTTCACATGCATGCCCAAAGCGTATTTTAAAAATACTCTTTTTGTGTTCATAGGTTCATAGGTTCATAGGTAGGTACTAGGCTATCTGCCCAAAGACATTTATAATCCTAGCCGGAATGTGTCAGCTTTTGCCACCCCCTTAGATTAGTTCCCTGTGCCTCTGTCCAGCAGAGCCTTTGAAGTGATCCCTGGGGTAACTTTCTGTTTCCCATCCATTCGTCAAGGTTTCTCTTGAAGAGGGTTAGCGAGGAGCTCTGCCTAATGTAGCTTGGAATCTTGTTCCAGAGGATGGGAAGTCTCTGGGACAGGAATCTATCCCTCCAGCACGTCCTATTTATTGATGTGGTGAGGTTTAGATCCCTGAAGCGTGTGGCTCGAGGCGATATGGTTTTCTTTAGGTGGAGCATGTCCATCAATTCTAGGTTGGACATGACCTCTGAGTAGGCGGCATGCAACAGAGTACAGATGGAATTTCTTCAGTCGAGCTGCATAGGGCATCTGCTTGAGGCCAGTGATCCTCTTGGTGAGGTACTTCTGTGGTCTTTTCAGTTGTTGCAGTTGTCGTGTAAGGTACATCCCAAATGGGGCATTGTACTCTATGATGGGTCTGATGAGTGATGCATAGAGGGGCCCAATGACCTCTTTCAATCTGGATGCAAACCCTTTTTTGATTAGGTGGGCCACATAGAAGGATTTTCTAATTACCTTGGCAATGCGATTATCAAAGGAGAGGTTACTATCTACTTGGGTCCCCAGATCCTTTATTACGTCTTCCGTATTTAGGGGGCTACCACCTATGTGGTAGTTTGTAGGTACTTTGTTTTTTCCCAAGGAGATGACTATGCACTTTTTGGCATTTAGCTTGAGGCCATGGTTTTGATACCAGGTATCTGTCTCAGTGAGACCCTTTTGAAGGATGTCTGTGTCAGACGGAGAGTCAATTATAGCCCCTAGTTTGCAGTCGTCTGTGAACTTGGTCAGCCACAGTCCTCCTGTACTTGCCTGTACCTCTGGGAAGTATATGCCAAACAGGAGGGGTCCTAGGACTGAGCCCTTGGGAACACCACTTGTAACCGGTTTAGAGTCAGACCTAGCTCCTACAACTCTTACCAAGTGGGTTCTGTCCATGAGGCAGTTGGAAACCCATCTCATGACATAGGGGTTTATGTTCAGGCTGGTGAGCTTGTCTATAATACCTGAGTGGGGAATCATGTTGAAGGCCTTTGCAAGGTCTAGGTAGGCTGTGTGGACCGCCTTTCCCTCATCTATAGCCTTGGTAACTGTGTCAAAGAAGTTCACCAGGTTTAGGAGGCATGATCTGCCCTTAACAAAGTGAACTGGGTAGGGTCCAGTGTTTCGAGGTTTCCAATGTCTCTCTTAATGAGATCCATGATGATGCACTCCATAGCTTTGCAGACCAAGCAAGTCAGGCTTATAGGGTGATAGTTCCCAGGGTCCATTGTGGTTCCACCTTTGTGGAATGGAATAACTGTTGCTGTGCACCACTCTGTGGGCACGTAGCCTGTGGACAGGCTGAGTTTATACAGTGTGTTTAGGTGAGGGGTTAGTTCATTTTTGAGCTCATGTAGGACACAGCCTGGGACACCGTCCGATCCCATTGATGCTGTGTTTTTCGCTTTGGAGAGGGCTGTTTTAACCTGAGTGTCTGTGATTTCAGGGGCACTACATTCTTCTGCTATAGTTATGGGCCCTTTTGGGGGTGAGGGGGGGTGAAGTTTGCACTGAGCCTGTCTGCCAGGATGTTGGCTATATCGGTCAGTTCAGTGTATTTTGTGCCATTCTGCACTAACACTGAGCAGATCTGAGAATTGCCACTTAGATTCTTGACATAGCTAAAGAATGCCTTGTGGTTATCTTTGGAGTCCATGGCAATTTTTCTTTCGAAGCTAGACTTGGATGATTTTATGAGGAAAAGTAGTGTCTTGCTAATACTGATCAGGGATGTCTTCCCTTCTTGGGAATTTACTCTTTTCTGTACTAGTTTCCTCCTTCTATTGTATAGCTTGTTTATGGCAGGGGTCCACCAGACTGGTTTCCTTTTCTTGGAGGAGTGAGTCTTGGTTTTGTTTGGGATAGCACAATCCAGGCATTCTTGTAGGTGCCTGTAGATTGCATTAGTAAAGGATTTTGCAGCTTGGACAGCATTATCCTTTAGCATGGGGGCTTTGAAACTTCCCACCTCGGTCTTAAGTAATGTGAAGTTTGCTTTTGAAATGTTTTTCACAGTGGTTTCGTTGACCGGGGGTGTTGGCAGAATGTGGATATCCAGAGTGATTAGTTTATGGTAAGATCTAACCAGCAAAGGGTTGACCTCCAGTGTCGCCCATGTTGGTGATGACCAGGTCCAATATGTTGTCACCCCTGGTAGGGGTGTTGACCAGTTGATCCAGGGCATTTGAGTTTATAAATTCTAGGAAATGTTGAGCAAGGGAGTTTGTACTTGAGTAGTTCTTCCAGTTAATGTTTGGGTAATTGAAATCACCCAATATCAGGGTGTTTGGTAGGACCTTTATGTTTCCCAGTGTTTCCAGGAATGTGGAGTGGGGGTCCTGGAACATGGTGGGTGATCTACAGCAAGTTATAAATTGAAAATCAGTTTTGCCCATTGTTAGTTGCACGTGGATGATCTCTGAAGCATTGTGCTGTGCCACTAACCTGGAGGTGTGGGTATCCTTGATGAATATGGATACTCCCCCACCTTTTGTATTTCGGTCCGGGTTTTGTGACCGAAATGTATGGTATGAATTGTAGCCTGGTAGTGCTGGGGTGCTCTCTGGAGCCTTAAACCAGGTTTCTGTTACTGCACATATATCAATTTTCTCCATACTGAGGAGTGTCTCGAATGCATGCATTTTGAGGTTTAGACTTCTGGCATTCAGTAGCATTACCCTCAGTTTTATGTTACTTGTGCTATTTATGGCAGTGGGTTTGTCTTTTAAGCCTTGACTAAAAAAGGCACTATGGGGGTGGCAAGAGCCTTGGCCAGTATTCAAAAGCCTAAGGGTGACAGGTGCAAGCCATCTCTAGTGAAGCAGCGTGGCTTGTCGAGCATGTCATCCCAGGCTTGAAGACACTGGATCCCCTTTGAATGACACCAGAAGTTTAGCCAATTGTTGAAATTGATATTTTTTCCTGTATACTGTGGTATCATTCTTGGTGAGGGCAGGATGCTACTCAGGGTCAGGGTCATACCAGTATGGGCTACATGATCAGAGAGCTCCTCCCTGTCTCTTTTCATGTAGTCCAGGGAGGTATGGCTCAGGTCATTCACACCAACATGGACAGTGACAGAGTCATATTTGTACTTGTTCTGGAGTGACCTGAGTGCTTGTGCTATGTGGTGGATCCTGGCATCAGACAGGCAGCTAACAGTAATCTTCCCCTTGTTCAGCCTAGTGAGTGGGATGTCAGTGTGCCTGACTATAGAGTCACCTATTACTAGTGTGTTGGGTATGTTATTTTGCCTTAAGGGCTGTGATTTTGTGGCACACTGGTTTTGTGAAGTATGTGTTTCATGGTTTGTGTTGGGGGTGGAGGTTGCTTGGATGTCTGCTTTGGAGGTCTCTGTTGCTTTTGCAGATTTTTATTTAGAGCCTCTGAGTATGTTTTCATGTATTTTTGTGTGTTTTTTGCCAGTGCTGGTTTCATAGGTCTATGTGAGACTGGTGGTGTGATTTAAGTAATTCCCTTCTCCTCTTGAATTCCTGGTCCAGTCTTGGGTTGAGAGAGCTTAGCCTCCAGTTTGGCTGTATAACTGCATCTCTCGCATGTATTAGTGTTTGGTGGAAGGAGGAGAGGGTTGTCTGTGTACATGAGGCAATTGTAACATTGCCTCAAAATGCCCAGATTCACCAGCTGGACCAGAGAGTACACCTGAAGCTGCCCTTTGGACATGCCTTGATAGGTACAGTGAACTGTTTTACTGATTGGCAGTTAAGGTTGAATAGAAAGCCTTGTCCTTCTCTATAGTATAGGGGGGTCTAGTGCTAAGGATTATTAGTGTTTGCTATGAGTTTTGAGCAAGTGCCGGGATGACAAGTGAATGGTTTGAGTGCTTAAGTTGAAAGTTTGTCTAGTTCCAAGGGAAAATTGAAGAGTAGACTTTGTGGAGCCGGTAATAGTTATACCCTAGCTACCCGGCGTGCAAAACCGCACAAATGCGGGTTTTATAGCAGGGAAATGAAAGAGATAGAAATTAGCCCAAAATGGCCAATAAACTACTAATTTCTGGGCTGAAACCACTCCTCCAGGTACAGATAGGCTGCTCAAAGTTCCCTCTCTCCCAGTAAACAGAGAAACTTCCTTCTATCCAAGTAAGATATGGGCAAGCACAGAAACTTGTAACACAGCCCTGAATTCAGCACTAACCAGAAAACTGGACTATACTAGCTTAGAAAGCCAGGAAAACAATATATATATATATATATATATATATTTTTTTTTTTTTTTCCAGAAAATAAAGCAGATACAATCAAAAAATACTTTAAATGCACAGAAATGGCTATCACACTTGAGTGTGTAGCCTACACCAGTTAAACAGGTAATTTAAACACAAAAATGACTTTGTTAAAGTGCAGGCAGTTCAAACATTGAATTATAGATTGTAGAGAGTACCTTCCATGTCCTTGCATAGTAAATAATTGACAGTTCTTGTCTTGTCACAAAAGACAGAAGGTTCCTTCATATCTGATTATGTTTTTGTGACTGCAGCTTGAGTGACCTTACTCTTGAGATGCAATAAAGGATATAAGCATAAGTTACCATTATTGGTTTAACTGTAACAGCTTCCATGGCCCATCATACTCTTGACATGATGATTAACTTGCCAGGAAGGTATGTGAATGTCAGAGCCAGATCATGGTCAAATGGGGCCCAAGACAGAGTAATGATTCAGGATCCTCTATACGCACACCCCCACCCCCCTCAGCCATTTAGCTATTTCTCCCCAGTTACCACTGTTCAAACCTCTCAGTGTGTGCACTATATTCTGCTTTACATCTACAATAATTATTTGGATTTAATTTAAAACTTATTTCAAATTTTATGACACAAACACTGACAGGCATTTGCTAAACAAAGCAATTCAGTTCCACAATGAAAACAGACTTAGCATTAAAACTTCTCTTCCCTTGAAACTTTCATTCATTGAAATAGCATTGAAACCCACATTCAAAGAGAATGCATCCTGCCAGTGCAGATAAAGTTTACCTTTGGGCTGTTTTCAAATCATAGGCCCCTTGTACACGTTTTTATGGCCATGCATACATGTATATGCTCTTTCATTCGACTTCCTGATTGTATTAAATTATATTCCTTGTAGAATACAATACCACTTTCTATAGCGTGTTTTAAATGTATAGCTTCAAACACTTTTCCAGAAAGCAATGAAACATAATATATGAACCAATAATGACAAAACTGCCAAATTCAGAACATTTCATCAATAAAAGTCTACTCAAACATCTGTCATTACCCTCCACCAATACCAGTCAATATGCACAATGTCTACAGAAATAAAAGCCATCTGAATAATTCTAATTAAAGAGATCTATCACTAATGAAGAGGTTGCTGCTAGCAAACAACTTTATATTTCAGTGTTTCATCTACAAATTCAGTGCCTGCTGTTCTTGAAGAATAAATTGTCTGTTTGTTTTTTTTTGTTCTGATTTCCTGCCAAGGAGTGCATCATATAACTTGTTTGCAGTTAAAAGTTTTCTCTAGAGTCTCCTCACTCCTTTATCTGTTTAAAATTTTCATTTAAAGGCTCACTGTTGCTTTTCTGCTGTGATAAACATTTCTGCATTTTTTCTACCTAAGTAGTGTGGGTATTTGTAGCATTGTCCATATTCAGGCTTGTGTTTTGGGCCTAGTTGTTTGTGGAGGCTGTGTGTCTGAGCACATGTTCAAGGCCATCTTAGTTTAGCCAAAGCCATTCTGCATTTCAGTGAGAGTGGAGTGTTTATGGACATTGGCTGATTGGGGTTACTTGGGCTATAGCTTGGAGCAAGCACCTCATTGGTTCTTTCGAACTTTTTTTAAATTTGTTTCAGGTTTCAACTTTCTGTTACTTAAGAAGTTAACTTGTGAGAGTTTCTGCGTTTTCACACTGAGCTAATTGGAGGAAGGGCACTGAGCAAACTGATCTGTGATATATAACATTAAGTATCCTGTTTGCTTTTCTGCTGTGATAAACATTTCTGCATTTTTTCTACCTAAGTAGTGTGGGTATTTGTAGCATTGTCCATATTCAGGCTTGTGTTTTGGGCCTAGTTGTTTGTGGAGGCTGTGTGTCTGAGCACATGTTCAAAGCCATCTTAGTTTAGCCAAAGCCTTTCTGCATTTCAGTGAGAGTGGAGTGTTTATTGTCATTGGCTGATTGGGGCTAACTGGACTATGACTTGGAGTAAGCACCTCATTGGTTATTTTGAGCATTTTTAAAGTTGTTTCAGGTTTCAACTTTCTGTTACTTAAGAAGTTAACTTGTGAGTATTTCTGAAATTCCACACTGAGCTAATGAGAGGAAGAGCACTAAGCAACCTGATCTGTGATATATAACATTAAGTATCCTGTTTTTTGCTTATTTTTACGAGTTATTTATAGCACTTTTATTGTCTGCTGCATACTTTTCTAGCTAGTTTCACTGTGTGTGAGGTATTAACTGGAAATTGTCTACATTTATTATGCATCTGTTAGGGTTTTTAGTTCTGATTTCCTGCCAAGGAGTGTATCATATTGTTACCAACCCTCCTTCCCTATTGATATCGTGTTCTTATTCTTGGTGGCTTTGCAGTTGCCCGCCCCTACTGTAAATTTGATCTGGGACACTCCTTCCAGTCTAGTGTCATTACCTCATTCTACCTAATCCATGGAGAACATTTGAGAAGGCCAACCCACTTAGTTTCTGCTCCTACTTTCCCATTTCCACTTTACAAAAAATAATCTCCGAGCTTGTTTCCTGCCTTTCCTGTAAGTAGTCTAGTCCAGATACAGATTTGCTGGATCCAGGGCTGTTTGTAAGTTCTGAGCCCCCAAGCCTTTCTGTGTTGGAGGGAAGTCTTTTAGCTTAATTTTGTTTCTTAGAACTAGCCAGTTTTTTTAGTTTCAGCACTCAAAACTGTTTCTTTGAGCTCAGCACTTGTTCAGAACTCATTGTAAGCACTAAATAAGTTACAAATTACTACAGCACTCAACTTTCCTCACTTGTCTAGAGGAAAATAGTTTTTAGTACTTAATAAATTAGCACCTATTAAGGCATGTCTAAGGGTCAGCTCCCGTGTTTTCCTCCTATCTACCTGATGAATCTGGGCATCTTGGGGAAATGCAGCAATTGCTTCATGTACACAGACAACCCTCTCCTCCTACCACCCAACACTACAACCTGTGAGAGATGCACTTTTATAGCCAAACTGGAAGCAACGCTCTCTTCACCCAAGACTGGACTAGACAGTCAAGAGGAGAAGGTAAACACTTACACCACACCACACTCATCACATAATCCCTCTTAACCTACACCACCAAAAAAAAAACACATACAAACACAAAAAACACACCTACATTCATGGAGGCTCTCAATAAAAATCTGCTCAAGCAACAGGGACTTCCAAAGCAGAAACACAAGCAACCGCCACCCCCCAACACAACCCAAATGACACATAGCCCACAAACTCGGTGTGCCACTCAAACACAGCCCATAAGGCATAACAACATACCCAACACTCGTCATAGGTGACTCTATAGTCAGGCACACTGATGTTCCACTCACCAGGCTAAACAAGGAGAAAGTTACTGTCAGTTGCCTGTTGGGTGTCAGGATCTGCCACATAATGCATGCACTCAGGTCACTCCACAACAAGTATGAATATGACTCTGTCATTGTCCATGTTGGTGTTAATGACCTGAGACATACCTCCCTGGACTACATGAAAAGAGACATGGGGGATCTGTTTGATCTTGTAGCCTAGGCAGGTATGACCCTAGCCTTAAGTAGCATCTTGCCATCACCCAGAATGATACCACAGTACAAGCACAAAATGATTAACTTCAACAATTGGCTAAGCTTCTGGTGTCATTCTAAGTGGATCCAGTATCTGTCTGCCTGGGATGACATGATCAACAGACCACAATGCTTTGCCAGAGATGGCCTGCACCTGTTGCCCTTGGGATTCAGAATACTGGCTAAGGCTCTTGCCATCCCTATAGTGACTTTTTTTAGGCAAGGTTTAAATGACAAATTCACCACTGTAACAGGTACAAGTAAGCAAAATCTGAGGGTAATGCTACTCAATGCTAGAAGTCTAAACCTCAAAATGCACTCACTTGAGTCCTTCCTTAAAATGGAGAACATCGACATCTGTACAGTGACAGAGACCTGGTTCAAGGCTCCAGAGAGCACCCCTGCATTACCAGGCTAGAATTCATACCACACCTTTCGGCCATCTAACCTGGACTGAAACACTAAAGACAGAAGCATGTCCATATTCATTAAGGATATCCACACCTCCAGGCTAGCTCCTCAGCATAATGCATCCAAAATTATCCAAGTGCAACTAACTCTGGGCAAGACCACAATTCCAATTGTAGCTTGCTACAGATCCCCTACCATGCCCAAGGATTCCCACTCCTCACTTCTTAATATACTGGAAATTATTAGCGTACAACCTAACACCCTAATAATGGGCAATTTCAACTACCCCACCATTAACTGGGAAAACTACTCATGTACCAACTCTTGTGCTGAATATTTTCTGGAATTCATAAATTCCATCACCTTGGATCAACTTATCCACACCCTCACCAGGGGCAGCAATATCCTAGACCTGGTCATTACCAACATGGGCAACCAGTTTTCCACACCAGAGGTAAATTCCTCATTGGTCAGATCCGACCACAAGATAATCACCCTAGACATCCACATCTTGCCCCCACCCCCATTAGGGAAACCATGGTAAAAAATTTCTCCAAAGCCAACTTCACGCTTCTTAAGACAGAAGTGGCAAACTTCACGACACCCATGCTGACAGACAATACAGGTATGACTGCTGAATCCTTCACAAATGCACTTTATAAGCACTTACACGAGTGCATGGATCGTGCAATCTCTAACAGAACCAAGATGCTATCCTCCAAATAAAGGAAGCCAATCTGGTGATCCCCTGCCATAAACAAACTCTACAACAGAAGAAAGAAACTGTTGCAAAAAAGAGTAAAATCCCATGATTGGAGGAACTCCCTGGTCAGCCTCAGTAAGAAGCTGAGATCCCTCATAAAATCCACCAAAGCTAGTTATGAAAACAAAAACACCACTGATTCTAAAGACAGCCACAAAGCATTCTATAGCTATGTCAAGAATCTCAGTGGCAACACTCAGATCTGCTCTGAGTTACAGCACAATGGCACTAAATATACAGAACCAACTGATATTGCCAACATCCTGGCAGATAGATTCAGTGCTAACTTTACCCCCTCCTCATCCCCTAAAAGGCCCATCTCTATACCGGAAGAATGCAAAGTTCCTGTAATCACGGCTGTACAGGTAAAACACCCACTCTCCCAAGCCAAGAACACAGCATCCATGGGACCTGACAACATATCAGGCTGCGTTCTACATGAACTACAGAATGAACTGGCACCCCACCTAAGTACCATGTTCAATCATAGCCTCACCTCAGGCTTTGTGCCCAATGAATGGCACACAGTGATGGTTATCCCACTCCACAAAGGGGGAACCACCACAGACCCCGGGAACTACCGCCCCATTAGCCTGACGAGCCTGGTTTGCAAGGCTATGGAACGTATCATCATGGAACTTATAAACAATGACATTGGTAATCTCCAAACTCTAGACTTCACCCAGTTCAAGTTTGTAAAAAGCAGATCATGTCTCCTAAACCTGATAGACTTCTTTGAAGTGGTCACCAAAGCTGGAGATGAGGGTAAGGTGCTTCACACAGCCTATCTATATCTCACCAAGGCTTTCAACACCATCCCCCACTCTGGAATTATAGATAAACACACTAAACTATGTATAAATCCCTATGTCACAAGATGGATTGCCAACTGGCTCACTGACAGAACCCACACTGTGAAAGTAACAGACTCCAAATCCAACTTCAGACCAGTGATAAGTGGAGTACCATAGGGTTTAGTCCTGGGTCTTCTTCTGTTTGGTATCTACTTCTCTGAAGTACAGGCTAACACAGATGGTCTTTGGCTAACAAAGTTTGCAGATGATTGCAAACTAGGAGCCATAATCAAAACTCCTAACGATGTGGACATCCTACAAAAGGGCCTCACTGAGACAGATGTCTGGTGTCAAAGTCATGGCCTCAAGCTCAGTGCCAAAAAGTGCATCCTCATCTCTTTTGGTTAAAACTCTGTACCAATGGACTCCCACATAGGCGGTAGTCTACTTGACACCAAAAGTGTGATAAGAGACCTTGGGACCCAGGTGGACAGTAGTCTCTCCTTTGATAATCACATTGCCACAGTAGTCAGGAAATGCTTTTTCGTGGCACATCTCATCACAAAAGGTTTCTCATCCAGGAAAAAAGAGGTCATTGTTCCCCTCTACTCGTCACTCATTAGACCCATTGTAGAGTACAACACCCCTTTTGGTATTTACCTCACAAGACATCTACAACAACTGGAAAGGCCGCAGAAATACCTCACAAAGAGGATTACTGGCCTCAAACAGATGCCCTATGCAGACCATCTAAAAAAACTCCAGCTTTACTCCATTGCATATCGCCTACTCAGAGGGGATCTCTGCCTAACATACAAAGCTATGTCAAACCCAGAGCTGTTGGACATGCAAAGAAATCCCAATCTCTCCAAGCTACATGCTCTAGGGTCCTAAACCTTGTCACCACAATAAACAGAACATGCTGGAGGGATAGATTCCTGTCCCAGAGACTTCCCATACTCGAACAAACTACCTATTTATATCAAAAAAGCTCCTCATTAGCACTCTTCAAGAAAAATCTTGATGATTGTATGGGAGATTGGAAATTCACCCTGGGGATCACTTCTGAGGCTCTGCTCAACAGGGGCACAGGAAAATAATTTTCTTGGGTGGCGAAAGCCAAGGTACCTTTTGGCTAGGCTTATACAGGCCCTAGGGCCAATAGCCTAGTACCTAATTATGAAGCTATGAACATTAAATAAAATGGTAAGCTGCTAATATTGCAATACAGAATGGATGGCAAACTGAAAACATGTTTGTATTTACTAGGCATCCCCTCCAAAGAAGGACATACTCAGGACTGCAGCACACCCATCCCGTAAAGTACAACACAGTATCAGCAATCCGGCAATTTATTGTGAGAGTAGACCCCACAGCCTTCTGCATCAAAACCAAGCATATTACCTGTTGTGCTACTAACACTTTTATATTATTTAGCACAATAATGATAGCATTTGCTAAACAACAGTTGCACAGTGTAAACAGACTTAGCATGTGCAGCAGTAATCTTCTCTTCCCCTGAATTTTTCAATTACTTATAAAATGCACTTGACACTCAGTTCCTTGTAAAATGCACTTGACATTTAATTTCTTGTAAGATGCTGTTGACACTCAACTATACCTCTCAACCTTGTAGCACAAGAAATCTGGACAAAGCCAAACATTATGGGGGAGGGGGGCAAAGGCCCAAAACTAGGGACACATTTTAAATATTGCTTGTATATTCTTAGAAAGTCACTAGAATAAAAAAGGTTTTGCATTTACCATGCATTTTCTAAAGGATATGATGACTGAAACTTAAATGGCTATCATTATTTAATGAATTCAGTCCTCACTGATTTGCCTGAAAACCACAAGTTTTATGATGAACAGAAGTAAAATATGTGGCAAAAATCCAAACATTCTGAGAAAATCTGGGCATTTGAAAGCTATGCACTCAACCCCTTGAAACGCAAATGGTGGTAAAAGAAGAGGGTTCAGGCTCTTGTTTCCTATATTTAATGTATAGGGTTTGAGCCTGAGCAAATTAACTAACCACCATATATCCCTAATTGGGGCATTTTACACAAAGACACACACACACACACACACACACACACACACACACACACACACACACACACACACACACACACACACACACACGTTGAAGAAGATGATTGGAAGTGGAAGCAGCAGCACAAGTCTGTCCAGCAGAGAGTTCAAAACAGAACAGAATGTTAAATTCCATGCAGTGTCTAGAAAGGAAGAACAGGAGGAGGTCTGTATGGAGATGCACTCACAGAAGCAACAGGTGTGTGCGACTGGGAGGTGTTCAAGAAAAACGTCCTTAAAAATACATATGTTAAAAAAAGCACACACATGTTTTAAAGTAAGTATGACAGTCCCTCAGCAAGCAGGCCTCCTCTCAGCCAGTGGGCACTAGGCAACTGCCTTGGTTGGCTAGTGCTGGATCCGGCTCTGGTGGAGGTTGTGAGTCCTGATTACTGGAGTCTATTTAACTTTGCTCATTTTGTCACTTTCTACACAATTGCAAAATTCAAATATGTGCTTTCTATCAACTATAGCGCATGTTTACTTCTGGTGTAAGTAGTTAATACCCAGCTCAAGAAAATGTGAGTTAGATAGGGAGGGTCTTTAACCCAAAGAGAAGTGTGAAAAGCAATTTGAATCATGTCATAATGACTTAGTCAACAAATACAATGCAAAATATACTACTTGGATTTGACAGGTGGAGAGTTTTGATCCCCTGAGTGCTGTAATTCATTTAGCACTGGGTTTTCATCTTCACACAATTTTGGTAACATCCCTTCAAATGAATGCTTTCTGATAACTGCTATATACTTTTTTCTGTGACATCAGTAGCTAGTGTAGTTTCCACTGTATTTCATTGTAGAAGTAATAGACTGCAGTTTTCCAGTATACCACAAGGTGGCTCCTCTTCAGGAATGTCAAAGACAAATTCGAAAGTGAAAAATAAGAGACTGGAATACTAGTTGAAGAAGGGAAGTTTGAAAGACTAGCTGAAGGGAAAAAGACCTTGTAGCATGACTGGATTTTTTTTTTCTTCTAGTGTTTTGGGACAGAGAAGTGAGGTAGCAGTTTGTGTCTGTCTCTTGTTGAAATCCTGGATGATGGTATTTTGTGGATTCAGGAGAGAAGTCTGAAACCAGTAATTCCATGACTGCATATGATTCAGCAAGAAAAGGAGTTCCCTTGGACCTAGTGCAGAGATGCCATAGATGACTACCAGAATTCTGGCGGGTGATTTTCCATTTTTCTCGTTGGAGGAACTGCGGTGCCTGGTCGCTGGGATATTCTTGATGGAGTGGTGAAAGGCTTTTGGCCATCATTTTTATACTTTTATAATATTGTGGATCCCCTCCCCCAAACGCTTTGTGGATTACAAATAGTTGGGATCCATATGAGCTCCAACCTTGGGCCCCATCATGTCAGCAGTAGGACTGTAAGTAGTCACTGGCCAGTGAACAGGGTACAATAGAGTGTTTCATAGTTGGTCTAGTTAGATTGATCAAGGGGATAGAGGGTGTTAGTACCATTGCCTTAAAGACTCTTTATTGTTCAGTGACATTGCATTTTCCCATATTTGTATTGCTGCATTACAAATCTTTATTGTTCAGTGACATTGCATTTTGCTTGTGTCAGTACTGCTGCCTTCAAGAATCTTTACTGCTCAATGGCATTGCATCTTTTTCATATCTGCACTATTGTATTATAACCCTTTTTTTCTCTCAATGGCATTGCATTTTTTCCGTGTTTGTATTGCTGCATTATAAATCTTTACTGCTCATTGATATTGCCTTCTTTGTGCATGTTTGAATGTCAAGACCTTTTCTGTTGAGTTCTCGGGAAGGGGGTAAATGTATGATTTCATTGCATGCATATCTCACTCTGCCATACTGCTAACTGGTGAACTTTTGAAATAATTTTCTTGTTGTTGTGCTATTGCCCTTTAAAACTAAAGTGTCACCTAGAATAAAATCTGTTCACTTACCACCTTGGGGTGTTGGGCTAATAAAGGGGGTGTCACCAGAGGCAGGCAGGAAGGAACCCATATCTACTTCAGCTATGTGCACATTGTATCACTGTGAAAATACCCATTTCTTAACCAGATAAGACCACTTGCCACATGATCCCTTTTCAGGGGTGACTTGATAACAATGTCTGCTATGTATCTTCATTAAAACTATATGTATCATTCAATAATTACTTAGTGAATAAATCTGATATAAGGTGTACTGCTTGGATGTCACAGTTTGACAAGTGGAGGGTTTTGGTCCTCTGAATGTTATAATCTGTTTAACATTGCACTTTCATCCTCATAAAGTTTTGGTAACATCCTTCCAAACATACTTTCTGACATCTGTTGAATGGCTTTTGTCTGTGATGTCATTAGGACTAGAAAATAAGAGATAAACAGGCAGGAGTTCAAATCCACTGAAGTCTAAGCTGCAGCAGTCCTGCAAACAATCCATAACTTGGAGTATGAATGTACAATCCATATAAGTAAAATGAAAAGCATAGCACGTGAATGTTAGAGCTTGTCACTGCTATGCAAATTGTCAGTGCAGTACAGAGTGGGTTTTGATCCTCTTATTGCTGTATGCTGTTTACTGATAGTCATTTTTCAGTACTACACAATCAACAATTAATAGTGAACTACAGTAAAGTCATTGCCTTCCCTGTGATATTAGCATAGCACATATGTGGTCAAAAAGGGGTTTGTCAACAAGAAAACTCATTTATCTTTGGTGAAATTTGTATGACAGCAAGTGGAGACTAACCTTGCTGTGCCCATGTAAGCACAGAGAAATTACATTTCCCATTGTATGGCAAAAACAGAAGAAAATCCTTCAAATATGTTAATGACACAGCTTCTATTGCCCAGCTGAGGTGACTGCCACTGTTGACATAAGATGAGATTTATAGTTTCATTTTGACATGTTTACATGCCTAGTCAGAACATGATGTATATCTTACCAATACATTAAGGGGAACATTGTGAGTACCTGATTATTATATGTTGTGTACAATGTTCATGTTATAGTCTCCTACAGTGTTTTAATATATAACATGTTTCTGGATTCATCTGCCATTGTTGAGCTATGCAGCTGGGACATATGAACTACAAAAAGCAAAACTGAAGGAAAATCCTCTGTGTACACTAATCAGTTGTACAAATGAGATACTTCAATGTGCATTACAATCTTACATTTCCCAGATATGTGTTTTATGACCCTTACACTCTGACTGCAGCAGTGGCCCACCTTAGTATTGCAGTGCTATAAAACAACCAAGTGGGTGAGCTCTTGGTTCAATTCTTCTAAGGGCTATTTTTTTTCAAGTCCATCAGCATATGCACTGCCTTTCTCAGGTATGTCTTTTATAGGGTGTACTTTACAACTTGGATGTACCACAATGTCAACAGTTTAATGATTGAGAATGCAAAGTCAAATGCCTATATTCTCAATGGCCTATAAAGTAGAATGCTATAATATTAACACATTATATAAACAAGCACTTGAACTAACCTTGCATAGATCAGCAAGTGACCTACAAACATGGTGGGCAAAATGCATGGTACTGTACATGACTGCCAAACTGGAAAAAGGAAGAGAGATATTGCTAAAAGATAGGTATATGTATAACCTGGAGAAGGTTAATAAAGCAAAAAAAATATTGTGAGTGCAAACAGAAATTAACTAATAAGTGTAAAGATTGCAAAGTGAATGTGACAACATGTATAGGAGAATAATTAAGAAAGTCTGTTGGACATTAACGTAGTCGTGAGCATACAGAGGTGATAGATATGTTGTATGCACAGACATAAAAATATAGCCACATTATCTAGGGTTACATGTTTGCTCATAGGTTCATAGTTTCATAGGCATATAGGTTCATAGGTTTATACTAGGTTTGTACTAGGCTAATGACCCCCAGTTGTTTATAAGCCTAGCCGTGTAGCCCAAATCAGTTTTGTCCCTGAGTACCTTGGACATCTATATGGTAGGGTAATATAGTAAGGAGCTAGGTAAGGGTTATGTCTGTGCATGGGGGGAGTATGTTAACTGGGGGCTAATTTACTTATAGATTGGACAATGTTATTGTGTCCACATATTTGGAGGATACTATGTCTGTCCCTAGTAGGAAATGATGTTACAGCAGGTTATTAGGATTAGGAGAAACAAGTTTATTGCTAGCATTGGGAAAGAGATTCCATTAGAAAATTTAAATGTGGTGTTTTTTTACCGAAATGTTGGCTGTTTCAGGTAGGAAAATTCCCAGACCATGGAACAACTAATTGTGTACTAGAGTTTTCAACAAAAGAAAACCTCTGAGATCTCTGCATGGCCACAGCACAGCTAATGGGTGGAACTCCCTTAACAGAATGTACTTTGTGTAGGCATCTGTGCAGTGTGCTTGGTTTTGTGGTGTTCTGCTGTAGTCTAAAAGATATGCTGATAGTATACTGTTTGATGTCCAAGAAATCACTTAAAGCTGATAATTACCTCTGCCGGGAGGTGTTTGATTTGTTGTCAAGTAAATATCTGCTAATGTTAAACATGATTTATGGGATTTTGAGATTGCTGCAATGAAAAGTATTCAGTCAAATATTAGTGGTGCCATGTGCAGCTTCTTTCATTTTATTCAGAAGATTTATTGCAAAACACAGAATGTAGCGTTGGCGACTCTATATCCTAAATTTCATTTGGAGATTAAGAAGCTTGTAACACTTGCATCTTTACAGAAAGATGAGGTTGTAGAAGCATTCAGGGCTTTCCTTCCCTTTTGATGGTCGTGATTTGGTATGCTATTCTGAAGACTGATACATCAGTGGTAAACCACATGGGTTTAACAGCAGTAAAACAAGGCACTGCACAATGCCTATTGCTGCTCATGAGTGCATTTTTAAATATCTCCATATTAAAAGAGTTATTTCTCCCATATACACAAAACTCTGTTGAAGCATGGCTCAGGCATATTTGCTGTTTACTAAGAAGACTGGCTGATTTTAAAACTCTAATGTGCATGCTAGTTCGCAAATAGAAAAAGGATAAGAAAATGAGTGTCAGGATGCAAGCAGGCTGTCCACCTTCTCCTAATAAGCTAAAGGTAAGGGGAATGATGTTTTCATTCCCAACATATTTTGCAAAAATAAATTTCTCTTTGTTATGCAGGACTTTCTGAAAGCTGTGGCAGTGCTTCTCAGGATGTGATGAGTCAGCTTAGCTGGATCTGCCTTGCATGTACTTTCTTTCACTGATTATGTGTATGTTGCACATTGGAATTTTGCTTCTATTTATGGTCTTTTAAGTACTTCATGGACTCCTAGTACTCTCAACAGGTTTATAGATAGAAAACCATATGTTTAACATGCCTTTGCCTTTTGCAGTACACTGTCTATGGATTACTGGTTTTGTCTACTGCAGCAGTCAACACTTCAGGTTTGTTTTTATTGGTTCACTGATTGCAGATCAGTGATTGTTTTATTATAATAAATTTGTAATTGTGCACTCAGTCTTACATCTCAATGGATTTAGGGTGTCATTTTCTCTACTTTTTCATTTTTTCCACCTTGTGGAGGTGTTGTTGGTTTCCAGCAGTTGGCACTCATTGCATTATAAACTGATATGCTGTACATAGGCTTTACATGACAAATTAGACATAAGGTACAAATTAAAAAATGTTGTAATCTAAAATATAGATACTTGGAAAATACCTTCCATAAGCAGAAATGAAGCAAAGGGGGGAGTGGGATGAAATAATATTAATAAGAGATAGGGAGGTTAATTTAGGTAGGGGTTGTCTGAACAGTGGGGGCCAGGTGTAGGAAGACAAAGATGACAGAAAAGAAAGATGTAAGAGAATGTCTGCTAAGAAATAAAGGTGTGTAAGAAAATGTCTCTTAAGAAGTAAAGGGGTGTTTTCATAGATGCCATAAAGAAATAAATTGATGGAATACAACCTAGAGATGACACATGGAAAGAAAGTTAGACTGAATACTTACAAAAACAGTTCGTAAGTGGAGTTTAAAAATGTTGAATCATCAAAGAGTGACTTGAGCAGCCCATAAGTGCTGGTCCATAAACATCATGGAAACATTAACTTCTGTAATGCCTTTAGAAAACTGAACAGTATTTCAAAACGTGATAGCTATCCCATGCCCAGAACTTATATTATGGCAGAGATCATAGGCACGGTCAAATGCTTGACCATATTACATATGACAAGGAGATATTGGCAGATGACACTAAGCCCTTCTCCCTGCAATATACAGTGTTACTATTTGTCTTACATAGAGCTCCAGCTACCTTTCAGAGGCTGATGGATGGAATAATGAAATCTCATTTTCTCTATGTTTTGGCAAATGTAGATGACATGGTCATTCATTCAGAGGACTGAGGGTATTACTTTTCCTAATATACACCAATCTTGTAATCCAGAAGTCAAACAGGCCTGATGGTAATTGCTAAGGAATGTAAAGTGGGCATGCTGGAAGCAAAGTCTTTAGGTTACGTTACATGAGAAAGGGTGGTAAGACTACAAGATGAAATGATAGAAGTTATAAAAAAGTGATCTGCACCCTATCTACTAAAAGACAATGGGAAGGCTTTTCTTGGCCAAACAGGCCACTATAGAAATGTTGTGAATAATTTTGTGACTGCTGCTTGTGTTTTGACAACTCTTAAAACAGGGAAAGCAAATGTAAAAGTGCAATGGTCCCTTGAGCCATACAGACCAATTAGTTTACAGAAAAGGCTCATTTGTTCTGAGCCTGTGGTAGCAACTCTTAATTTTACTAAACATTTACCTAATCTAATGATGTATCAGAGGTTAGTTTGTTTTCTATGCTTTATCAAGGGATGCAAGGTGAGGAGAACAATTGTGCTGTGTAAACAGGAAGCTTTGCAATGCAAAAAGGATATACTTAGCTCCTGCAAGAAAATGTCCAGTAATAAAGTAGTCATTTTGTGCCTTGAAATATGATTTGTTAGTCAGGCAATTCAGTTTGGTACCACAGGAATACATTAATGCAAAGGCAGTTGAAAATATCCCTGGCAAATAAGCATCTACAAATATATTTCTTGGAAGATACATTGTTGAATGACCCTAGATGTGTAAGCTAACAGGCCAGATGCCATAAGGTACAAGGTTTCATAGGTTCATAGGTTAGTACTAGGCTAACTGCCCTTGTGAGCCATTTTAAGCCTAGCCCAATTATCCCTTGTGAGACTCAAACCCTGCACCTTGTGTTTTTAAGGCAAACATCTTAACCATTAGGCCACCCTCCCAACCCTTAAGCCTGACCTCTGGCCAATGTCTGTATGGAATATGCATGTTTCTTCCCACCTCCTAAAAACATGCTGAGTGCTGATAATGGAATTGTGGATAGCAGCACAGTCTCCAGGGGGTGCTCTATGGGGGGAAAAGTTGTATGAACAAACCAGACAATTGGGCATCTACTGAGAGGCACAGTCTTCTCAAGACAGGACACCATGGATCACAAACTAACTCAATGGTGTAAAATATGTCTCTCTAACCTTACACATCTAGGGCCATTCATCTATGTAGTTGACTAATGTCACCAAATGAGCATGGGTATTTCCCGGTGATAAGCGGGATGAGGATCCAGACACTTTGACCACTACTAATGACCCATGCTAGTAGTGGGAGGGGGGTTATGTCCCCCCTTTTTGGCCTGTGTGCACCCACCATAAAGCCCAGTAGCCCCTGGGTCAATAAGCTAGCCAGCTAGTGTCCAGTTGTCATTATGAACTGCTACACTCACTGCAGGGTCACTGACATGATGGAGCTTTGAAGTGGATGATATGATGATAAGTAGGAGGCTGGCAATCCTACATATTCAAGAGACAAAATGCCACTTGGCTTGGGATTCAGAGTCTACTACTCAGGAGCAGGACATGCTAGAAATGGTGTGGGAATTGTGGTGAGAGACTGGCCTTCATGTTATCAGAATTAGTGGCAGACTTATGGCAATCCGACTGAAGTGTAAGGATGGGGCAGTATTCAAAATATCAACCTATGCCCCACAACAGGGTTGTGATAGTGAGGAAAAGAGTGCATTCGGACAGCACTTGCAAGCCCAGTTTGATAAAACTGGGCAACATGAATTGGTGTTGATAATGGGTGACCTAAGAGCACATATTGGGACATACAGAGCAGGATATGAGGACAGCCCGGGTCCACATGGGTGAGGCAACAGGAATAAAGAAAGAGAAGCTATTCTTTCTGGAAAATGGCTTGATAGTGGCCAACACATGGTTCAGAAAGAGAGACAGTCATAAGATCACATACAAGACAGAACAACATGCAACTCAGGTAGGCGCCCTCCTTATCAGGAAAGGACACTGGGGTAGTAAGAGTGATTTCAAAGGCATCCCCAGCAAAATTGTTGCCCCACAGCATAAACTACTTGTTGCAACAATGAACTTTAAACAGTGGTAAGAGAAGGCTCTAAGGTCACCAGAACCCAAGCTGAAGACCTATAAGTTGACTGGAGAGAAAGTACAACAGTTAAGGAATTACAAGGGCTGTAGCACCTCAAAAAGAAGAGGAAATAGGTGGAGCTGAAGAAGAATGGCAGCACTTCAAAGCATGTGTGAGGACTACAGAAATGATATGCAGCTGAGCCAGGTATGGAAATAAGGTTCATAGGTAGGTACTAGGCTATCAGCCCTGGGGCCTATACAAGCCCGGCCAAAAAGGTACCCTGGCTTTTGCCACCCAAGAAAATTATTTTCCTGTGCGACTGTTGAGCAGAGCCACAGAGGTGATCCCCGGGGTGAATTTCCTATTTCCCATCCAATCATCAAGATTTTTCTTGGAGTGCTAATGAGGAGCTTTGTTTGATATAGATAGGTGGTTTATTCAAGAGTATGGGAAGTCTCTGGGACAGGAATCTATCCCTCCGGCATGTTCTGTTTATTGTGGTGACAAGGTTTAGGTCCCTAGAGCGTGTAGCTCGGAGGGATTGGGATTTCCTTAAGTGGAGCATGTCCAACAGCTCTGGGTTTGACAGAGCTTTGTATGTTAGGCAGAGATCACCACTGAGTAGGCGATATGTGATGAAGTAAAGCTGGAGTTTTTTGAGACGGTCAACGTAGGGCATCTGTTTGAGGCCGGTAATCCTCTTTGTGAGGTATTTCTGCAGCCTTTCCAGTTGTTGGAGATGTCTTGTGAGGTACATACCAAAAGAGACGTTGTTATCTATAATGGGTCTAATGAGTGATGAGTAGAGGGGAACAATGACCTCTTTTTTTCTGGATGAGATACCTTTTGTGATGAGGTGTGCTATGTAGAAGGATTTCCTGACTACTGTGGCAATGTGATTATCAAAGGAGAGACTACTGTCCACCTGTGTCCCAAGGTCTCTTATCACACTTTCGGTGTTAAGTATACTACCGCCTATGTTGTAGTTCATTGGTACAGAGTTTTTACCAAAGGGGATGACAATGCACTTTTTGGCATTGAGCTTGAGGCCATGGCTTTGACACCAGGCATCTGTCTCAGTGAGGCCCTTTTGTAGGATGTCTACATTGTTAGGAGTTTTGATTATGGCTCCTAGTTTGCAGTCATCTGCGAACTTCGTTAGCCAAAGACCTTCTGTTTTAGCCTGTACTTCAGAGAAGTAGATACCAAACAGGAGAGGACCCAGGACTGAACCCTGTGGTACTCCACTTGTCACTGGTTTGAAGTCGGATTTGGAGTCTGCTACTTTCACAGTGTGGATTCTGTCAGTGAGCCAGTTGGCAACCCATCTTGTGACATAGGGATTTATACCTAGTTTAGTGAGTTTATCTATAATTCCAGAGTGGGGGATGGTGTCAAAAGCCTTGGCAAGATCTAGATAGGCTGTGTGAACCACCTTACCCTTGTCTACGGCTTTGATGACTGCTTCAAAGAAGTCTATCAGGCTTAGGAAACATGATCTGCCTTTTACAAACCCAAACTGGGTGGGATCCTGAGTTTGGAGATTACCAATGTCTTTGTTTATAAGTTCCATGATGATACGTTCCATGGCCTTGCAGACCAGGCTCGTCAGGCTAATGGGGCGGTAGTTCCCGGGGTCTGTGGTGGCTCCCCCCTTGTGGAGTGGGATAACCATTGCTGTGCGCCATTCAGCAGGCACAAAGCCTAAGGTGAGGTTATGACTGAACATAGTACTTAGGTGGGGTGCCAGTTCGTTCTGTAGTTCATGTAGAACGCATCCTGGGATGTTGTCTGGTCCCATGGGTGCTGTGTTCTTGGCTTTAGAGAGTGTGGTTTTTACCTGTGCAGCCATGATTACAAGAACTTTGCATTCTTCCGGTATAGAGATGGGATCTTTAGGGGCTGAGAGGGGGATAAAGTTAGCACTGAACCTATCTGCCAGGATGTTGGCAATATCAGTTGGTTCTGTATATTTAGTGTCATTGTGCTGTAACTCAGAGCAGATCTGAGTGTTGCCATTCAGATTCTTGACATAGCTATAGAATGCTTTGTGGTTGTCTTTAGAATCAGTGGTGATTTTGTTTTTATAACTAGCTTTGGAGGATTTTATCACGGATCGCAGCTTCTTACTGAGGCTGACCAGGGAGCTCCTCCACTCGTGGGATTTTACTCTCTTTTGCAAGAGTTTCTTCCTTCTGTTGTACAGTTTGTTTATGGCAGGGGACCACCAGATTGTCTTCCTTTTTTTGTAGGATAGCATCTTGGTTCTGTTTGGGATAGCACGATCCATGCACTCATGTTAGTGCTTATAAAGTGAAATTGTGTAGGATTCAGTAGTCGTAACTGTATTGTCCATCTGCATAGGTTTCATGACGTTCACCACTTCTGTCTTAAGAAGCATGAAGTTGGCTTTGGAGAAATTTTTTATTATGGTTTCCTTAATGGTGTGTGGAGGCAGGATGTGGATATCTAGGGTAATTAGGTTATGGTCGGATCGGACCAATGAGGCATTGACTTCAGGTGTGGAACACCGGTCACTCATATTGGTAATGACTAGATCTAGGATATTGTTGCCCCTGGTGGGGGTGTGCATAAGTTGATCCAGGGCATTGGAGTATATGAATTCCAGAAAGCGTTGAGCAAAGGAGTTGGTACATGAGTAGTTTTCCCAGTTAATGGTGGGGTAGTTGAAATCGCCCATTATTAGGGTGTTTGGTTGAACCCTAATATTTTCCACATCAAGAAAAGAGGAGTGGGACTCCTGGGGCATGGTGGGTGATCTGTAGCAAGCTACAATTTGGATTGCAGTTTTGCCCAGAGTTAGTTGCACTTGGATAACCTCGGCTGCATTATGCTGAGCAACTAGCCTGAAGGTGTGGATATCCTTAATGAATATGGATACACCTCCGCCTTTGGTGTTCCAGTCCAGGTTACATGGCCGAAAAGTGTGGTATGAGTTATAGCCTGGTAGTGCAGGGGTGCTCTCTGGAGCCTTGAACCAGGTCTCAGTCACTGCACAGATATCGATGTTCTTCATTTTAATGAGTGCCTTGAGTGAGTGTATTTTGAGATTTAGATTTCTGGCATTGAGTAGCATCACCCTCAGTTTTTGCTTGCATGTTCCTGTTACGGTGGTGAATTTGTCATTTGAACCTTGCCTAAAAAAGGCACTATAGGGGCGGCAAGAACCTTAGCCAGTATCCGGAATCCCAGGGGTGACAGGTGCAGGCCATCTCTGGCAAAGCACTGTGGTCTGTCGACCATGTCATCCCAGGCAGACAGATACTGGATCCCTTTAGAATGGCACCAGAAGTTTAGCCAGTTGTTGAAGTCAATCATTTTGTCCTTGTACTGCGGCATCATTCTGGGTGATGGCAGAATGCTACTCAGGGCTAGGGTCATGCCTGCCTGGGCTACAAGATCGGAGAGCTCTTCCATGTCTCTTTTCATGTAGTCCAGGGAGGTACGTCTCAGGTCGTTTACACCAACATGGACAATGACAGAGTCATATTTGTACTTGTTGTGGAGTGACCTGAGTGCGTGGGTTATGTGGCGGATCCTGGCACCTGACAGGCAGCTGACAGTAACCTTCTCCTTGTTTAGCCTGGTGAGTGGGACATCAGTGTGCCTGACTATAGAGTCACCTATGACTAGTGTGTTGGGTACGTTGTTTTGCCTTATTGGCTGTGGTTGAGTGGCACACTGAGTCTGTGGGCTATGTGTCATTTGGGTTGTGTTGGGGGTGGAGGTTGCTTGCATTTCTGCTTTGGAGGTCTCTGTTGCTTGAGCAGATTATTATTGAGAGCCTCCATGAATGTTTTTGTATTTCTATGTGTGGATTTTGGTGGTGTAGATTTAGTGAGACTATGTGATGAGTGTGGTGTGGTGCAAGTGTTTACCTTCTCCTCTTGACTGTCAAGTTCAGTCTTGATTGGAGAGAGCTTTACCTCCAGTTTGGCTAGATAAGTGCATCTCTCACAGGTTGTAGTGTTGGGTGGCAGGAGGAGAGGGTTGTCTGTGTACATGAGGCAATTTCTACATTGCCAGAAGATGCCCAGATTCATCAGATAAACAGGAGAGAACACTGGGAGATGACCCTTGGACATGCCTGAATAAAAAAACTATTTTCCTCTAGATAAGTGAGGAAAGTGAGTACAAGAGCTGTTTTTCTCTAAGCAAGTGAGGAAAGTAAGTACCAAAACTGTTTTCCTCTAGGTAATGAGGAAGGTTGAGTGCTGTAGTAATTAGTAGGTTATTTAGTGCTTACAAGTTCTGAACAAGTGCTGATCAAGAATAAGCAAATTCAAGTGCTAAAAGTAAGAATCTGTATCAGGACTAAACTAGTTACAGAAAAGGGGGAAAACAAGTGCAAATGAGGGCTTTTAAATCAGAAAGTTGAGAGAGATGGAAAAACTGCCCAAATGGCCAATAACTACAATTTCTGGGCCAGAACCACTCCTTATGTGGTAGATAGGTTACCTAGTGCTTACCACTCCCACTGATAAGCTAGAAGGCTTCCCTCCAACACAGAAAGCTTGGGGGGGGGGGGGCTCAGAAGCTTACATACAGTCCTGGATGCAGCAAATCTGAATCTGGACTACCCTAGTTACAGGAAAAGTATTTTTTTTTATAAATATATATATATATATATATATATATATATATATATATATATATATATATATATATATATACAGAAAAGTAGCTAAAACAGCAGTCAAAACAATTCAAATACATTGCAAGCTAGCACATTTGAGTATGTTGCAATGTTAGACCACACAGTTTAAAAAATGCAATTAAATTAAAAATTACTAAAAACAATGCAGAAGGAGTCTATTAGGTAGAATGAGGTAAATAGATGGGACTGGGGGGACTGTCCCAGATCAAATCTACAGTGGGGGTGGGCAACTGCAAAAACCTCCAAATTTAAACAACAACACAGGAGTAGGGAGGGTGAGTATGGGAAAACCAACACCTTCAGCAAAGATCTGAAAAACTATACAGTGAAGCAAAAATAACAGTGCACAAGTCTGAAGTCAGCCGGCAATGATATAAAATTAGTCAAACAACAATTACCAGTACAAAACTCTGAAGTGCCAGAAAAATATACTCAACTCTGTATATCTCCAGATAGTTTGAAGAGCACTCTTTCAGGACACAGGAAGGCTCCAACAATGATATGCAGACTTTTTTACTAAGAGGGTCTAATTTTATGCAAGTAATTCTTGAGATGGTCACATAACACACAGGATGCAAAACCAGTTATACCAACTTAAGACACAGAGAAATAGGGGGAGAGGGGAAAACACCTTCAGCAGAGATCTGAAAAACTATACAGTGAAGCAAAAATAACAGTGCACAACTCTGAAGTCAGACAGCAATGATATAAAATTAGTCAAACAACAATTACCAGTACACAACTCTGAAGTGCCAGAAAAATATACTCAGCTCTGTATATCTCCAGATAGTTTGAAGAGCACTCTTTCAGGACACAGGAAGGCTCCAACAATGATATGCAGACTTTTTTACTATTTTAAGGTACTTAAGCAAAGCTGAGGGCGGAATGTAGAAGTCTAGGAAGTCATCAAAAGAAAGAAGTGCAGATAAAAATGGGAGATAGAACAGATGGACCAAGCTAGGAAGGAATACTGGTTGGATAACAAAGTGGTTAAGGGAGGAGTTGCAAGAGGCACTCCACCATCTTCTGGAAAGTGACTCAGTAGATGGCAAAAATAAACTATATCAGGTTGCAATGACAGGAAGATAAACAAGTTAGTCAGACACCCTTCATAAGGGATGCCAGCAACAACCTGTGTACCTGTCCACAGGACATCAAAGTCAGATGTAAGGAGTACTTCCAGCAGCTTCTGAAAAAAAAGAACACAGAAGCTGTACTGCCCCACACACAGCTTATGATGAGTGAAGATGAGGAGCAAACCATAGAAGAAGAAGAAGAAAAGCACTAAGGAAAATGAAGTCAAGAAAAGCAGCAAATGCAGATAAGGTGACAGCAGACATGATAAAAATGTTGGCTGAGATAGGGGAGAGGTGACTAACGAGAGTACTCATAACAGTATGGAGAGAAAGTCACATCTCAGATGACTGCAGAATAAGCATACTAGTGCCAGTGTTCAAGGGCAAAGGGGGTATTCACAACTGTGGGCAGTATAGTGGTAGCTTACTCCTGTTATGTCACATGAAAGTTCTGGAGAGGCTTACTGATAAATGAGAACACAGAGTAGTAGAAAGCAAGAGGGGAGATGAGTGTTCGGTCTCACAGAGAGGATCCCAGTGGGAGTGGCTGTGCATTAGGGTTCAGTTCAGAGCTCTGAGCCCACTTCTGTTTATAATAGTGATGGACTATACTAGCAAACAAGCCAGAGGGTACAGATC
This sequence comes from Protopterus annectens, assembly GCF_019279795.1. Lineage (NCBI taxonomy): Eukaryota > Metazoa > Chordata > Ceratodontiformes > Protopteridae > Protopterus > Protopterus annectens. The sequence continues at coordinate 21,994,393 of NC_056727.1, read as the reverse complement.
AACAAAGTTGCTGTATGCAGATGATGCGGCCTTACAGGAAGACTCTGAGCAAGAACTTCAGCAAAGTATAGAGGAATGGAATGCAAAACTAAAAGTGCATGGGATGAAACTGAGTAGGGGTAAGACAACTGTAATGGCAGAATGTGGGGGAAATAAGAAGAAGCTGACAACTGAGATAGAAAAGAAAATAGTGGAACATGTTAACAGCTTCAAGTGTCTGTTAGGGATGGTTGAGGAGAACGAAGACTGAATTTGAAGGTCAAAGATAGAATCAGAGGCATTGCAGCCAACTGGCATACAGTGTCAGGTGTAATGTATGACAGTAGAATGCCAAAGAAGCTAAAAAGTAAGGTGTACAAAACAGTGGTGCGAGCAGTACTTCTGTATGGTACAGAAACCCTGAAAGTAAATGCAAAGCAGTTGAGGAAGCATTGATGGAGATATCATGTCTGAGAAGGGTGGTGGGTTGCACGGTGCGACACAGATTAGAAATGTGGACATCAAAGGAGAAGCCAAAATAGTTGCAATTGCAGAAAAGGTCAAAGAGAACAGATTACAGTGGTTTGGGCATATGTGCAAAAAAGCAGAAGGCAATCTGGTAAAGAAGATTTTAGATAGACAGAAAGAAAGCAAGAGGAATCAATGGTGTCCAGCAAAGAGAGGTGGGTAAGTAATAGCTGCAGGCAGACACCTTAAGTATAATGCCAGTTTTATCTAATATGACTGTTACAGGCTAAATTACTTTGTAATGAATGGGTTATTACAAGTCACTTCTATATCTGCTAAACACAAACTTGATTCAACATGTTGGGGTTCATAGGTTAGTACTACGCTAAATCCCCTTGTGGGCCATTGCAAGCATAGCCAGTCATCATATGTGAGAATCAAACCCTGCACCTTGTGTCTTTAAGGTAAACACCCTAACTGTTATGCCAACCTCCCATGTAAGTTTATAGTTGATTACTAGGTTATTGACCCCATAGGGCCTTTTTAGGCCTAGCCATGCTTCCCCAGGTGACAAACCTTGTATCTTGTGTCTGTAAAGCAAACAACTTAACTATTATGCCAGCCCTCAACCACATATGCCAACCTATTTTAGCTAAACCACTTGTATGTTTCACCATCTGGAAGCCCACCCATTAATATATGGTCTACCATTTCTACTTATTTAACTGATTGCATCACTAAGTCAATAATCAAAGTGAAAGGCAGAGGGTTAGAAGGACTCCTGACTCAAGGCCTTCCACAACAAGCAGTTAAAACACTATGCTATTCCACGTTGGAGACAAACAGCAAATACGCAGACCAAGTAAAGTAATACTGAAGTATAATCTATTGTGTAATTGTTATACAAGGCAAAACATCTTGGGGCTGCAACGTTATGTTCTTCACCCAAGTCAAAGAACAACAACAGAGAGCATACACATTTGTTTGAATGTAGCTCCTCTGAAAAGAGAATATCTATGTCAAACATCCTTAGTTGTCATCTCCTGGAATATTTTGAAATAGTTTTGGCTCTATTGCTGTATCATTGTTGAGGTTAAACTGAGCCATCTTTCACCCTTGCAAGTATTTTTTTCTCCCTTCTTTGATGTTTTTTTGACTATGAAGATGGTCTATGACAGACATTCAAAGTATCAAAACTTTGAATGCCTGTTGCAACACTAAAACAGTTTGAACCACAAAGATTCAAATACACTTAAAATTTAAAACACACATTCAAAAAATCAAAATCGATATTTTTGCGGGGGGGGGGGGGTGTAATCCCTCCAGCACCCACCACACTAATGCTGATTATAAATAACTCTTGAGATCGCACTACAGTGGCAAAAATGTATATTCCCCCATCCCACTGTACCACGATCTCACACGTAAAAAAACTGTTACATGTGATCGGCTGTATTGTTTTTTTTTTTTCACTCAAACATTTGTCTCTTCTAAGGGCTGAAAGTAACTCATATCACTCTATTTATCTATCTATCTGTCTGTCTATCTATCTATCTATCTATCTATCTATCTATCTATCTATCTATCTATCTATCTATCTATCTATCTATCTATCTATCTATTTATGTCTTCAGATTGTAAGATGGCTTGATGTTCAGATATTTCTGCTTTCAAATGTCGAGCATTGAATAGAGCCACATTAATCTATTCTGAATTAAACTTTGCAAGGCTGCAATTTCCAGCAGGCAGACTGCTTAAAATGCAGTATGGCAACAGCAAAGGCTTTAGTCTGAATATAAAAACATGAAAAAAGAGGTGCAGACTATCTCTGGCAAAGCAATGAGGCTTACCAACTGCCTGATTTGAAGCTGACACATACCAAATTTTCCTGGAATGACACCAGCTACATAGCCAGTTATTAAAGCCAGTTACATTGTCTTTGACTCTCATTCCAGGTGATGTTAAAATATCACTTTGAACAAACAAGGAATGGGGCGCTTGGTGAGAGGTCCAAACTGTGGAAGTGCTGGGGGGGGGGGAGTTGACAACTTGTAAAAAAAATGCTTTATTGATTCTTCCCCAAACTTTCCATGGTTGTCCATTGAGGGGCTCTGCCTTGAGTGGAATCTGTATGAATTCAAAGTTTGACTTTTTTGACACTTTTGTACTTGATTGCAAAACAGATGCAACTAATGCAGGCTTGTTAATACTCGCTATTTTACTTGACTGATGACACTTCAATACATGAAACAGTTTAGAAAGAGAAAAAAAGGAAATGGATGGATGAAATATAAGTTGAGACATTTTAACATACCAGGCATTTACTTCATGGAGAATTTCTGCACGCGTGCACAGACACACACACACACACACACACACACACACACACACACACACACACACACACACACACACACACACACACACACAAAATCAAATAATCATATGTTAGTATCATGCTATGTTTTCTGCAAAAAATATGGAAACTGTACTGTGAGGAAAGAACCAGGAATGCTTTCTAAATTATTATCTGCATTCATATAGCCAGTGTTAACATGTATTCTCTAATACAAATCTAGTCTGTTTGCATGCAGCCTTGAAGGAACATATCCCACACAGCCAGCATGCTTGAATTAAGTGTGCTAAAAGTGGTCTGACTCCTTAGAAAGTTCTTTCTTCACATTCCCTAGTTTAGTACTACTTTTCACCTGTGTGTGATGTTTTACCATTGAGAGCATCAATGCCCAAGAACTATGAATACATATTACCTTCCACTCACAGGACCTCCGTCAGTGGCTGTTTATAAAGCATGTAAGTAACTTCTGAGCATAGGGTAAAGTGTCAAAGTCCTTTTTGAGCTGTCTAAGAGATTATTCTGAACCTATAGGTTTAACATCCAGGAGACTTTATATGGTCTAAAGGGTACAACCTCTGTTCATCACCTCTTGCACTCTGCCCCTTCTGGTAATTAATTTACAGATGGTATAATTATAGGTGGAGCATCACACACAGGTGAAAAGTAGTACTAAGGACAGCTGTTTAATCATAGTCTTACCTCTGGATACGTACCCATAGTCTTACCTCTGGATACGTACCCAGGGAGTGGCGCACTGCAACTGTGGTCCCACTTCACAAAGGCGGTGCCTCCACCGACCCTGGAAATTACCGGCTCATTAGCTTGACAAGCCTTATCTGCAAAGCCATGGAGAGGATCATAATGGACCTCATAAATAAAGACATAGGGAATTTGCAGACTTTGGATCCATCCCAGTTTGGCTTTGTCAAAGGCAGATCATGCCTTCTAAACTTGGTTGACTTTTTCAAAACAGTCACCAAAGCCATTGATGACGGAAAGGCAGTCCATACAGCCTACCTCGATCTGGCGAAGGCCTTTGATACAATACCCCACTCGGGTATCATTGAAAAACTCATCAGCTTAAATGTTAACCCATACATCACAAGATGGGTTGCAAACTGGCTGAGTGACAGAACCCACAGGGTCAGAGTTGCTGGCGCCATGTCAGACTCAAAGCCTGTCACAAGTGGTGTACCACAGGGCTCAGTCCTGGGCCCATTCTTGTTTGGCATCTACTTTTCCGAAGTACAAGCAAACACAGGAGGGTTATGGCTGACAAAGTTTGCAGATGACTGCAAACTGGGCGCCATAGTAGAAAACACATCTGACACAGATATCCTTCAGAAGGGTCTCACAGAAATGGATAACTGGTGCCAGAGCCATGGCCTAAAGTTAAATGCCAAAAAATGCATAGTCATACTTCGGGAAAAACAAGGTTACCCCTAGCTACCAAATAGGTGGCAATCCACTGAGTACAGAAGAAGTTATCAGGGACCTGGGGACCCAGGTTGATAGTAGTCTGTCATTCGACACCCATGTAGCTAAAGTAGTTAGGAAGACCTTCTACATTGCCCACCTTATCATGAAGGATTCTCATCTAGATCAAGGGAGGTCATAATCTCCCTATACTCATCACTCATCAGACCAATGATTGAGTACAATGCCCCATTCGGAATGTATCTGACCCGACACTTGCAGCAGCTGGAGAGGCCACAAAAGTTCCTCACCAAAAGGATAAAGGGTCTCAAACATCTGTCCTATGCTGCCCGACTGAAAGAACTCCAGCTCTATTCAGTCGCCACGCTTGCTTTGAGGTGACCTTTGCCTAACATACAAGGCCATGTCAAACCCAGATTTGATGAATATGCTTCACCTCAAAAAATCTAGATCCATCAGAGCCACAAGGGCGGAGACTTAAACCTCGACACGGCTATTAATAGGACGTGCTGGAGGGATAGATTCATCACCCAAAGACTCCTATGCTGTGGAATAAAATCCCGGTATATGTGAGGCAGAGCACCTCGCTGGCCTTGTTCAAGAGAAATCTTGACCAATGGATGGGAGATCGCAGATATACCCCAGGGATTACCTCAGTGTCACTGCTCAACAGAGGCACAGCAAAATAATGGGTATAGTTCCCCATACTAAAGGGGTGGCGTAAGCCACAAAACTATGGGCTAGGCTTGTAAATGCCCTCGGGCAGATAGCCTAGTATGAACCTATGAACCTATGAACCTATCCATTTACTTTCTCCAGTCCACCTAGACTGTAACCCCACTATGATGCCTGAAGCTGTCATGACATTGGGTGGTCCACCTGATTTCCCAGGTTTCATACATGCATCTTCACCAGTCTGGGATTACTTTATCCTGTTTGACTAAGCAAATACAAGAACTAATTCAAGTCAGATCCACTGTTATTATGTCCCTACATCCTCAATATGTATGATACTGCTGCTGAGATCCACTGTCATTATGTCCCTATGTCCTCAATATATATGATACTGCTACTGAGATCCACTGTCATTATGTCCCTACGTCCTCAATATATATGATACTGCTGCTGAGATCCACTGTCATTATGTCCCTACGTCCTCAATATATATGATACTGCTGCTGAGATCCACTGTCATTATGTCCCTACGTCCTCAATATATATGATACTGCTGCTGACTATGACACTGTCATTATGTCCCTACGTCCTCAATATATATGATACTGGTGCTGACTATGACACTGTCATTATGTCCCAACGTCCTCAATATATATGATACTGCTGCTGACTATGACACTGTCATTATGTCCCAATGTCCTCAATATATATGATACTGCTGCTGACTATGACACTGTCATTATGTCCCTACGTCCTCAATATATATGATACTGCTGCTGAGATCCACTGTCATTATGTCCCTACGTCCTCAATATATATGATACTGCTGCTGACTGTGACAGAAAGGCACATGCTTTCCCTTAAGCCTGAGTAAGACAAGTCTTAGAAGTTTGATATTCATGTGCTTTTTGCTTGAGATATACTTACTCATGCATGTTATGCTCAATAACTTCTTCAACTTATAGCTTGTAGTTTTGCTGTCTGGAGTAGGACTGGAATAACAGAGAGAAGGAACAGAAGAGAAAAATATATTTTGAAGTGTATTTTGCTATTTCTCTAAGTCAGTTTGATGTTACATATAAGTAATGGGATGTGGAAGGCAAAGTCCTATATATGAGCAGAGATTTTTGAAACACTGGACACTTATTTGTATCTTTCCACTTGAGTACAAATGATGCGTGTGTGTGTGTGTGTGTGTGTGTGTGTGTGTGTGTGTGTGTGTGTGTGTATGTGTGTGTGTGTGTGTGTGTGTGTGTGTGTGTGTGTGTGTGTGTGTGTGTGTGTGTGTGTGTGTCCATGTCTTTCTGTATGAGTTCACATGAAGCATTGCTGGCATGTACGCACACGTGTGTGTGTGTGTGTGTGTGTGTGTGTGTGTGTGTGTGTGTGTGTGTGTGTGTGTGTGTGTGTGTGTGTGTGTTCGCGTGCATGTGTGCGCACATGTGTGCATGCATGTTCATGTGTCTCTGTGTGTGTTTGCATGAAGCATTGCTGTCATGCATGTGTATGCATGTGTTTGCATACATTCATTCGTGCATCATTCGTGAACGCAGATTTCATGGACATGCACCACTTGTACCAGTTATTGCTATGTTTTCATAATGTGCAGGGCAGTTTCTATGCTTTTGCCTTGTATGATGTTGCTGTGTGGCAAAGATGATATGCCACATGACTGAATGCTTCTTTCAGTTTTGGCTAAAGACAACCATCTCCATTTTGTTGCTTTGTGCTTTTCAGATCACTAGTAGTACTCACAGAACAAGCAACAGGAGGTGCAGGGGACAATGGAAAATGTCTCATGCCAGCCTTACCATATTGGTCTCACTCCAATGGCTCTGATCTTCACAAAGAGTGATTACTGACAGACAGTGAAATTCTTGCCTTAAGTTTTCTTCAGATGTGAGTGTGGGGGTTTTAAAATATTGATCAAGCATTAGACACTGCTTTGCTCCTATGTGAAGCAAGCATCAGAAAACAAACAGCTGTAACAATAAATTATTATGCTCAGGCCACTGCACAAACAAGACATTGTAAGACATGCCTGGATGTTGGCCTGTCTTGAGAGGCTGGGCCTTGGAGCCAGCTGCCATTCCCGGTGTTATAAGTAGTGCAGTGTATTGTCTTCCATATCTACTCATGTGACTCTATGTGAATTTGTGTGCAAGTGAAAGTTATCATTATCTCATGGCAGTCAGATACCATTGTCTGGAGCCATTCATGTTGCCTGCATTTGGTAACACTTGCAGGCTTAGCATGTTAAATAACACAGATGTTTGCAATCTGTGTTTTGTATGTACAGAGTTGCATATTTCCTCTTTCACAAACATACCCCATTCTGATTGACCTGGTGCTGTACATTAATACATCCCATAATTACTACACATTATTTTGTATTCCCACACCAATGTTTCTGTCTGCAGCTGTATTCCGACAAGTGATGCAGTCACCCTACATGCACTCAGTAATGCCCTCTGTATCACTGTTAAGCACTGTGCAATTCAGCTGATTCAGCTGTCTGTCTTGTCTTGGAGTATATTGCCCTGAAAGCAGCTGTTTTCAGTGATGGGACTGAAGTGGTTATTGTTATTTTATTGTGCTTAGTCTTATAAAATGACTGTCTTTGGACTTTGCATAGTAAAACATGTTCACCATTGCTTCTTCTTGGCCCTGTCAAATGCACTACACTACATAAAACCACCAAATTATAAATAACTGAAATACCTACACCATCTAGTTTCTGCAGCAGCTATTATTTACATGCTATTCATAGAATATGCTGTTCAATATCCAAATGTACAACACAGTGTAGCAAAGCAGGACCTTTTATTTTCTTCTGCTTTTAATACACCTGTGTATCAATATTGCATCCTGTAACTTAATGCAGTGACCTTGAGATTAAAAAAAATATATACGTTTAACATCTGTCCCTTAGTCTTTTTTTTTCTTTCTTTCTGTTTCATTCATTCTTTTTTCTCTTTTTCTCTCTTCCTTCTTTTGTTCTTTTTTCCCACTAATATTTATATCCCATAAACCGACAAATAGAAATGCATGGGTTTTGTCTTCAGTAAGAATGAATCTAATTTGGCTAAAATAGCTGTTGTTGGACCATCAACTGTCTATTGTATTGCAAGCAAAGTACTGTGTTCATCCATCTACTCTGCTATCGGTTATTTCAGCTGACTTTGCACATGTCACAGAAACAGCCAGGGTGCAATGAAAAAAAAATTATATTCCTTAGTAGTCCGACAGCTTTGATTTCTGTTTTTAGCAATACCGGAGTGTATACAGAATACTTTAAATCAATTCCAAACATATTCATTGCTGTCATGTTTTTTGCATTCTTCTGTATTTCAGATCACACTTCTTCAAGTAGACTCTGGGAGCTAATGCTGGTTTTTATTTTAGCTGTAACATTTTTTCCTGTTATTCTTTCCCTGAGATTAACTGGGAGTGCTATAATTTATTTTCAGTTCATCTGTTATGTTATGACAGCGTTTCTTGTGTCATGAAACAAAATATTTGCTGTCCATGGTGGGGTTCTTCAGACAAACAACAGTCAGATTGTTAAAAAAATGAATTGTTCTGGCAGTGTTAGAACAATTATGAGGTATAATGGAATTTCGCTGGTATTTGATGATCCCAAAATATTTAGCATCTGAAATGTGTAATTTGTACTAGAGTGAGATTTGCTATCCAACTGTAGCACAACTCCCGTGTCTGTATCACAAGCACATTGGGCCACAGCACTAGGAAACAAATGTTTTTTCACCTTTTAATCATTACTTCTAGGCATTTCTTACTGCATATTTTTGTACAAATGCTTCTCCGGGTGTGAAATGATGTAGTCTATAAATATACCTTCCTGTTGTTTTTGTCACCAGGAGTGGGAAGTGATACATTTAGAGAGGTATTGACCTTTAATATGCTCTAATACAAAGGCATATCTATAAAATTTATGCTGATTAGCAGCAATATTTTATTATAAGGATGTGGGTATTTTTTGTCCCCCACTGGTCGACTCATTCCACTTCACTACAATGCAATTTTATAGGAGATAAATCCTTGCCCAGTGACAATTTCTTAAAATTGTTATACATCTAGTTAAAAAATATGCAATCATGTTAAGTTATGTCTACATATACGCACATCATATATAGATATATACAGCATATATATATATATATATATATATATATATATATATATATAAATAAATATATAGATATAGATATATAGAGATCTAAAACAATATGTGAATGGCTACATATTTAGGGGTTTTGATGATTACATTTGAGGCTGAACATAAAATATGAATGAATCAGTTTTGTTGGGTGCAGTGGGTCAATCTATGGGCAATGTATCAATTGAAGTGTATTTGGTGTTGAAAAACATTAATTTTCTAGAAATGAAACGGGACTTTTTATATGTCTCAGAGTGCAGTCTAGTTTATTTATTTACTGCAGCTGCATGGGAAAACATGCACTACAAAGACACAGATGAATGCTGAATGGAGTACTTTTGTTGACACAATCATATAACGCAAGTGACTGCTAAGTTAACAATATATCAGTAGATGGCAAGGAAAGTACACAGACACAGCACCATGTTGAAAACAGGTAATGGGGAAGAATAGCAGGCCTTATAGTATTTGTCAGGTATTAGGAGGTACATGCACTTAATGGAGATGGTTATCCTTGAACAGCCTTAACTATGACTAAGGTATATTCACCATATGTAATCATATATGATTATCAACACATAAGTATTTGACCTTTGACAGTGCAAGCATATGATGTAGCTGGGGAGTGTAGCCACATCTAGCAGAAAGAGCATAACCACATTGACTACAGAACCACTGCAGTGTATTACATCCTATGAGGTACTGAATGATAAGGGCGCACACACAGACACACACACACACACACACACACACACACACACACACACACACACACACACACGTGCATGCTCTCAAATGCATGCACAAACACACACATTCCATTTTCCCTTCACACAGACACCATACACATACACACACACACACACACACACACACACACACACACACACACACACACACACACACACACACACACACACGCACACACACACACGCACACACACACACACACACACACACACACACACACACGCACACACACAGCTGGTATATTATAAGTAGTGTAGCATGCACTATAAAAGGGTTTTTAATATTGTTAGAAGGTGTGTATTGTGTATCAACCCACACACTGCTTATGGTAAGGAGTTTCTCTGTCAGTACACACAGTCAGCAATTACAAAATGTCATATATGCTGATAAGTGGAAAACGTTTAACATGGGCATCCGTAAATCCTAACCTCCAGGAAATAAAAATCAGTGCACTGGCCTTGAGAAATAATAGTAGAGGGTCAGTAAGAGGACCATATACTAATATTTCATAATTGATATTTGTATAGGCTTATTTTATGTATGTAACAAAGTATAGATAGTATAGATCTGATTTTATGATGAAAGCAAGGCTTAGGCTGAGGGTCAAAATCATAGTGCTATATCTAAATCATTGCAGATGAAAGGTGTGTGGGTATACCCAACCTTCAAACACTAGCTACAGCCTTCTGTGTGACGTGTGTAATAATTACTTCATTGTAGTCCAACACCAATTTGAAAGTAAATTGTCAGAAATTTAACAGTCACATGCCTACCCAGAATACAATAACAGGACAAAGTAGCACTCTTGTCTCTGTATATGGGCCTTTACAAATGTCAGACTGTCACATATGATGTTCTACTTCTCAAGCATGGCTGGTACACAAATGCAAACAAACAGGTGAAAGACAAAGGACAGATAAAAAACAGTCTAACTATGAGGCAGAAGTAAGCCTTAGCAGAATGTATATTATTCATATGAATCACCAGACACATGTTACAGGACTAAACCATGCACAGCTGGGCTAGCATGCCCAGTTTTCACAAAATGTGTGCTATAGGAACACAAAGGACTCATTAGGTACTGCAAGAATATGCACTGCAGTGATAAAGACCCAGACATAGGATGCCATGTGGTAGAGTGACATAGAATATTCATTATGCCCAGCCACAAGATATACCTCAGAGGTACTTATCCCAGCCATAACAAGCCGTGTAATATTGAAACATGGGGCACATATCAGGCAGTGACAGATAAACACAATATTATTGCAGAGGTAATACACTCAGATGTCATACTTTATGCGCAGTGGTAGCAGGGGATGCACCCAGATTCGATATGCATTGTAGACTGTACAGTCCATAATGCTTAGAAGTACTACATCTAGAATTTAGAAGAGATTTGGTATGGGAACATAGAGTACACATTAGTTGCAGCTGCAACATGTAATGTAGAGACACATGCTTTGACAATCCAAGACATGAGCTATGGGAATATGAGGTGTGCATTAGAAAGAGCTACAACATGTGCTGCACGGATACTGCAAACAATCAAACATCACAAATCTGGTGGTATGAAAAAACAGCATGCACCTTAGAAACATGAATGACCTCAGAATCTCAGAAACCACACATACTATGCAATACTAGAAGCTAGGTTCTCATTGTTGATAATGTGCAGTTCCTGGTCACTGGTACATTACTCCTATTTTTTCTGAATGGTGGCCTTGAACTGTGCAATAATTGGTGTAGCAATAAGCACAGTTGCCAGATTTGCATCAGTGAGCTTCAAAATGCATGCAGAGATACATTATAAATATGCATCTGTTTCCTTCAGTTTTTGCATTCATTCTGCCAATCCCGCATTTCCTCTGTCTGGAGAAAGTCACACATTATCACTCTACACAAAATAGGAAATTCGACAGACATTACAAATTTAGACCTATAGAAGTCTTATCCCCTCTCCAAAATACTTGAAAACTGTACTTGAAAACAGTTGCTAAACTATCTCGTGCAGGAAGAATTCCAGTCCCATATACAACATGGCTTCCATCCTTCTCATAGTACCTAACTGCACTTCTAACCTATATAGATATTTTTAATCAAGTTAGTTTACTCATTATTTGTAGACTTGTCTAAAGCCTCTGACAATTTGTCCCAGCCATTTTCAAATCCATATGTCCTCATAGGTCTCTTCCAGCCCACTCTTTTATGTTTCAAAGCTACCTATCCAATAGATATTTGTCAGTAAAATGTCATTCCACCCTTTCTCCATATGTTCCAGTCACCATCGGTGTACCACAAGGTTGTATCCTTGGTCCCCTCCTCTTTACCATTCTCAGCAACATCCTCCACATCCACACAATTGGACTCCCAAATACAGTACATAGATGACTGTACAGTCATTTACACATCTGACAACATGGCACACCACCAAAAAATTACTCATGAAGTTTTAACAGCTACAGAATCATTGCTTTGTAACTCACAGCTCATGCCCAACCATAAAAGATAAATTACCTCTTTCTTGATAATACAGTTACTGAAGTCACTTCTTATAACAAATTATTAGGGATGATAGTGGACAATAGTTTTAAATTTGACCTGCATATTTATGCATATTGAATATGACCTGAACATTGCATAAGAAAAACTAATTAAAAACTAGTGATGCTTTACAGAGCCAAAAACTTTCTCAACAACACAACTAAAACTACACTTGCCACTACTTATCTCTTTCTCACACTTCTTTATGGCACTCCCATCCTTACTAACCTCTAGGCATCACAAAAAAGTCATCCTAAGTGGTTGACATACCATTATATGTGCTGCCCTGTATCATACTGCTGCAGGTGCTGGGTTCCAGCCATCCTGCTAAGCAGCCAAACAGTGCAAATGGTCAAAGTGGTGTTGATATTAAGATTGTGTGATTCCAGATACTAGACATTGAGGTCATGTCATGTGAGCCACTGGCCATCACAACCTACTGTTAGCACACAGACACCTGCATTGCCAGCTGCAGAGATGTAGGTGGTCACACTCTATAGTAGGCCAGTGCATTACAGGGAGTGGCATCCTTCTATTTCTATCAGTAACTTCTGCATCTACAGTAGGTATAGACAAAATATCTGTGTGTGTGTGTGTGTGTGTGTGTGTGTGTGTGTGTGTGTGTGTGTGTGTGTGTGTGAGTGTGTGTGTGCATGCATGCGTGCGTGCATGTGTGTGTGTTTGTGTATATGAGTGCACATGTGTGAAGTGACAAAACCTTCCAACAACTGTTCTGGCTACAAATGTTGATGCTGGAGAAATTCTGATGCAAGACTGTGAAATTCTGAGGACAGCATCAGTTCAGAGTCAATTTTAGCATTGCAGGGAATGACAATAAGCTGGAATGCATCCTTTGTGGTATCTGCTAATGGTGTGAGAAGCAGAATATATACACTTTACACAAAAGTAGTCAGTCCTCATTTAACAGCCACAATGTAGCAACATAAACATAGCATATATGTGCTGCTCATGCTGCAGACGCTTCCTGTGCTGTGCTCTTTGCAGACTCCTCCTGTGCTGCGCTCTCTGCAGACTCCTCCTGTGCTGTGCTCAGGAGGAGTCTGCACAGAAGGAGTCTGCAGAGAGCACAGCACAGGAGGAGTCTGCAGAGAGTGCAGCACAGGAGGAGTCTGCAAAGAGCACAGCACAGGAGGAGTCTGCAAAGAGCGCAGCACAGGAGGAGTCTGCAAAGAGCACAGCACAGGAGGAGTCTGCAGCATGAGCAGACTCTTCCTGTGCTGTGCTCTCTGCATTCTCCTCCTGTGCAGTGCTCTCTGTAGACTCCTCATGTGCTGTGCTCTCTGTTGACTCCTTAGTGACATTCACCGCCATCCCATAGGTCAAGAAATTTGCCAACCTAAAATGTTGGATGTACCTTGACCACACTCACAGATACAGCCATCATTGCAGTTCAGGGAACTTGATACTACTGTTATTACATCACTAATTATCTGCTCATATAGGAGGCATACTCCATATTCTGGAATACGACAGAATATGCCCTTTGGTATGGATGTTGATGTTGCACTGAGACAGCCATTGCACATCTAAAATTTGCATAAATGCTGTTTTCCATATGCATCAGACATTTTTGGATGGACCAGAGACCACATCTTAAGCTGTTTGATATGATTAGAGAGCAGAGCATAGCTGCCAAGCACATCAGCTCCTTTAGTTAGAAGGACAGATGGATGCTGGCATGTTTCCTTCATGTTTCCATTATTTACCCTGGTGTTATTGTCCTGCTTGAAGGTTTAGTATAATGACCCTCAGGCTGAGGTTGCGGAGAATGCAGCATAACACTAAGTTTATCTTGTCCTGTAGATCAATAGATAGATAAATCTGTCTTCATGCACCCACCCAAACATACACACACACACACACACACACACACACACACACACACACACACACACACACACACACATAAATAAAAAAAAAAAGATATACATATATATATATATTTATATATATGTGTGTGTGTGTGTGTGTGTGTGTGTGTGTGTCTGTGTATATGTGTGTGTGAATGTCTACTGCTTACCTATTTAGAAAACATTTCTTTAACCCTAAAGCTATAAAGCCCTTCATTTTAACAGTACAATACGTCATGTCCTGCATACATCACAACATTCACTTCACATTTTAGCCTGAGGGTGGGTATACTGACATACTTACAAAGAAAAGCGGGATGACCAAGTCATGATACCTTTGATTACTCTTCTTATTTTTGTCCTTCCCCTTCATTTTGCCTCATGTTATTCCTGAGATTATCATTTTATTTTTATTTAAGCTAATTCTGATTCCTTGCAATGAAACATACCTTTTTTATATCTCTTGAGCTCATGCAAGCAGCAAAGGAAAGTGAAGGAAAGCATGATTTTTTTTTTGGTATAGGATGTGATTTTGGGGCCATAATTCATAGTTTGAGAAAGCTTAAATGGCAATGACTTTAAAGATAGTCTTGTAATAGTGTATTTATCATTCCTGTTATTTAACAAGCATTTTATTCCAGCTCCCAAATAAATAAATAAATAAATAAATAAATCACGTCAAACTTTATAGAAGATTTCACATCCAGACATCATTTTGCAGCATATATTCTATAAACCTGCCATATAATCACTTTTCTCAGTTAGAATAATGTTCAGATCCAGTGAAATGCAATAAATGTCAGAAAATAGATCCCTAACAAGATTACTGACTATTTCAAAATTGTTATTCAATAAAACCATTTGAGATTTCAGATAAAAAAGGATGACAGTAACAGTTATGGGATGACAGCTACAAAGCAAGAAATGTGTTATAAATTTAAACGTCTGGCAATGAAACCGAGTGAAGAAATACTTATCCTGAAGTAAATTTTATTATAGAAATTAAAGTAACAGCTATTGCATAGTCCAATTAAAGCCAAAGCTGTATTATCCTTCAAACTAAGGAACAGTTTCTTTCTTTTTTTCGTACTGCAAATGTTCAGTATTGCAAAAATAATTAAATTACTGAAATTGTATTTTATGCCTGTTGCACAATTAATGTTATTGCACAGCTTTGTGGCATCCTGTCCGCTTGACTAGATAGTGTTTCCTTGTTACTGTGCAGACTGCATGATGATGATGAGAAAGTCAAGGAATACATCCTGAAAAAGAAAGCTTTACATTAATTGCTCTGGCTCCCTGTTTTGTGGCACACGTGGGATGAAGACTGATGGGAAGACAAACAGTGGTAATAAAGAGTGGAAAGGCTGAATGCCTCACATTCCTCCTGAGATGAGAGGTTATACATCAGTTGTGTATGTGCTGTCAAACAATGTCTCTTTCTGAAGTAGAAATCAATTGCACCATGTTGCCTTTATCTACACAAACTGCAATGTGCACTATAAAGGCAGTTTAAGCCCTTAAGGAGTGACATTTTGTATTTAGTTATTTAAGTCCCTTTCTATATATCTATCTAGCTCTGTTTATTTTTCTTTACTTTTAAATGTAGATGCAGTGCAAGCAAGAAAACATGATTTCATTCGCTGCAATGCAAATGTTTGCAGATTTAGGGTCAAGACATTGTATACTAATAGGAAAATATTCCGCCCTCCTTTGTATCCACTTTCCATTGTCTGCCCCTGCAATGAAGAAGCCATTTTAATTACTAAACCATTTTATAGCATATGCTCTAGTTAATGTATTTATTTGTTTTCCAACTACAAACAAATATCTGAGATGATGTTCTTTTCAACAACCACACAGTTCACAGCAGGAAATTATCAAGTCATGCACATTTGATCTGTATCATATTCACACTGCATATATTTTACATTTAAAGCATAAACACATCCACTAGACTAACTCACAAAGTAACACACTTACATTGCTAGGACACTAAATAAGGTGACTCAGGGATTATTAGTCCAAAACTTCTACAGAAGTAAGCAGGAACATTCAACTAAAACATAAAAGTGTATACATGGGATGAGCACTGTAAAATGCAAGATCTCTTATCTCAGAAGCTACTGTTAGAAAATGAAAAAAGCTGACACCAGATTTAGGGATGCTTCACCGGAGGCCCCAACAACACAACATTGCTGCAGGACAGGGGGAGATTGATTAAGTTAAAGAGAATGCATTCTTATGCCTTAACATAAGGCAATCTCTAACAATCATGTT
Source organism: Protopterus annectens (assembly GCF_019279795.1). Classification (NCBI taxonomy): domain Eukaryota; kingdom Metazoa; phylum Chordata; order Ceratodontiformes; family Protopteridae; genus Protopterus; species Protopterus annectens. The sequence continues at coordinate 21,977,853 of NC_056727.1, read as the reverse complement.
GGCACCGCACTAAGCCCACATGATTTAGGAGTGCTAGCACTACAAGCAGCACTTGAATATTCATGTTGCTCATTGGTCCGACACATTTACAAGCACCTTTTCATGGCCAGCAAGTGTTTGTGGCCATGGAAAGGTGCATGGAAGCACAAGCTCAGAATGTAAATAAAATGGCTTACCTATAGGCAAGCCTAATGTACTAGTACATGCTGTAGTCCAGAAATATAAGGGCAAGCAATGTGAAATTACTATGAAGGAGGGAAGGTAAAATGGGGAATTGTACACAAATGGCATTTAATATACTGCAGAAATAATTAAGATGGGAGGGGAAATGTGGAAAATGTAGTCAGATACTACAGGCAAATATACTGAAGTGTCAAAGAAACATACGTAACATATAAATACCACCATATTGGTGTAATCATAAATAATCTCAATGAAAATACTTGTCTTATGTACATAAACAAAAATGGAGATGCTGACAAAGGTTGTGAGAGAGAGACATAAAAGCTGCAGTGTAACAAAGGGGTGTTAATGTGATATGCATGTTCATAAAATCCTGGGTTGAAATAACAGTAAGGAGAGTAGATACATTATAGGGTAATATACTACAGTACTGCATATAAGATGTAGATACAGTGAATTTATGTATGCTAGCCAAAACCACTGCTGTATTCTCCATGTCAGGATGTGTACACAATAACAAATGAACATTACAGCTGTAGTGAAATGCACATCTGAAAGGCACATGTTTTGCAAATAACTTTTATTAGCACCCAGAGCAAAGTGGTTTATCACCTAAAAACATGTAATAGACAAGCATGGATTGTAAAGTCATATAAATGCTAAATGGTAATATAATCTTACTTAATAAAAGTGACAAATGACAACACAGATCAGATGACATTTTATGATTTCAAATGTTTCATTAAGTGGCACATATTCCATACATCATTATACTGGGCATGTTCAAAATTCAGAAAGAATTTGAGACAACAGTAACATAACAGCAATTCAACTGCAACAACACATAAGAAAGTATCATAACTGGGGCCTAATCACAATTTCTGATAATCTGGCAGCATACCATACACTAAGAAACATTTTATGTAAGCCTTAGTCCGCCATTAGCTGTATATTGTGAAGAAAAGAATTGCAGCAATAAAGAAATGTTTGGATGAAGACGTAATAATACAGAGTGTATTTATTTCAGAAATAAGTAATGCTTGTGAGCAATGGATGACGTAAGAAACATTAGCATCCTTTCATTTTTGAACACATACCAGGAGATACCAGACAGATGTATATCAATCATGTGCCCACAGAAATACGGATATTGGTTGTGTCATGAAGAACACCCTTGAACGGCTTATAGCACTTTTTCTGTCATAATGGAAATGGATGCCCTACCTTATAGAACAAGGCCTGAAAAAGGTGGCCCTTTGACTGTGACATAACTATTTTCTGTTTGTAAGACACTGCTGTCTGACATAGTTGTCTAACAAACAGATGGTATCAGATTCAAACCTCTGCCTATGATAATAAGCTGTCAACTGATATCTATATTGACTGCATGTGCTACAAGAGATAGCAATTCAGGTTGTCACAAATAACTGAAATCAATCTGTGAAGTAAGAAAGGAGTTACTAATATGTCAACAATCTGATTTATTCAGAATGCTGAAAAGGAGCTACACATGTTACTGTCCACACAACAGTGAGCAGTGCATTATCAATGCTCCTTTGACAAGGAAGCTGTTTCCATTATGTTGGAGGGATAGATTCCTGTCCCAGAGACTTCCCATACTCTGGAACAAACTACCTATCTATATCAAACAAAGCTCCTCATTAGAACTTTTCAAGAAAAATCTTGATGATTGGATGGGAGATAGGAAATTCACCCCGGGGATCACTTATGTGGCTCTGCTCAACAGGGGCACAGAAAAATGACTTTCTTGGGTGGCAAAAGCCAGGGTACCTTTTTGGCTAGGCTTATATAGGCCCTAGGGCCAATAGCCTAGTACCTACCTATGAACCTATGTAGTACATACACTGTCCCAGAACTGAATCACATTATATCTGTGTAGGTATGCTATACAAGCCAGTACTCAATGCATGTGTCACAGGAGAAGTCACAGCATGACAGGCCCTGAATAACCATTTCACTGCCATGCAATCACAACCTGTGATGATATATCATTGTCCAACATAAAAATGGATATGAATAACTAGACACAATGATTTTAGTGCAATGTCACTATATTTATATAATGTTGTCCATTTCAGGAGCTGAAAAGCAAGCTATAGAAGTCAACTGACTAATGACATGTTGATGAGACGGAAGTGCCACAGTGGAAATTTTAACACAAGCATGAAACACCAACTATGCCAAGTCATTACATTGTATGATTGTGTCACAAACAATCCTTTGAGATAAAAGAGATGGGGGAGGCCTGTCACACTGTAAATGTGCACACTATAACTGTGGTGGATACCATTCATGCATTACAATATAAGGTCACACAATACTGACAGTCATTGAATGTGGACTTTGAGCACCTGGCCATTTAATTACAGAAAATGCATGATATTGTAAAGAGTGAATTTGCAATGGTAGAAGTGTCACTACAATTGTGAGATATGTTGGTATTTAATGGCATTGCATCATGTTATTGCTACAGGGTATATGTGTGCCTGCAATTACTGCAGTAAGGCAACAACATACAGAGTATTGTCTCATTTCCTCTTGCCCGAAGAGAATCTTTACAACAAATGTTATGTAAGGAAAATTAGTTATATGTCATCATTACTTGGATGAAAACATTTCTGTGTAAGAAATCATGATAGATTTTTGTTAAAGGAATCTATACATGTATGTAGCATATGTGCTTGACAACAATGTTAGCCACATGTACAGTCACAATTAGAATGACACAACATCTTTTGAGCACTAATGACTGAATTAAAATGAACTATCACAATCTAGAGATTAGTACCTGAATTGCAAGAGCCATACAACATGTGCTGTACAACTGTGGCAGTGTCCAGTTGAATGGGTGACATCACCATTGTTTATTAGCTTTATGTTCATGCTAAAAAGTGGTCAATGGGCACAATAAAACTGTACAGCTACACATTGTATATGTATTGGAAGAGTAGTCTAATAAGTATAAGATTGAGAAACATACTCAGAGTTGGACTCAAACCTCCTATCTATGTATATACACAATGTACATAGCACAGTATCAAAGTCGAACACCACAGAAGAAGTCACACTACAACTGTGAGATACTGCAGTTATGTAAGCTTTATGTAATCATTGTGTCGGCAAAAAAGTATTTTCACTGGGGATGCCCAAATTTGCTAGTTGAACACTGTGCCACTGAAAATACGTAAGTAAGTTGAATTGTACAGAACAGTGGTTGTCAGGTAGCCAACTGTATATGAGACAATAATCACAACAATGATATTTAAGCAAGGGTGGACTTGAACCACCTGCCTGATACACAATCTACAGAGCACAGTATCAGCAGACAGTGCCACAGGAGAATATAGAATACAAGCGAGGCATAAAGCATTTAAAAATGGATGACATCAACAGTGTATTGCCAAGGATATCTGCATGTTAAAATGACCTTTACAGCCAACTGTGGCTGTAAATTTTGCCACTACAAAGGTGTGTAAAATAATCGTGAATCCATTTACTGTCAAACACACACACAGTCTTGGGAGGTAATCACTGCTATACTTGAACCTCATCTATCTATTTATAAATTTGAGAGAACGGTGGTAAGAAATGCAAACTCCACAGGAAGTATGGTTTTTAAAGTGTGTGAATGCACTTTAGAAAGCATGACCTCATCAGTATTTTGCAGAGATGTTGGTATGAAAAGTCAAATAAGGGAATGAAGGACTCATCTACCTGTTTAAAAGTTTCCCCATGTGAAACTGGATTGAGATCAGCTGTAGTGAAAATTATACCTACCTGACTGTACAGCCTCACAGGCAAGTTCACCACTATAAGATTTAAACCATTTACCTAGTGAATTCCATAATCTACACATAATTGGATTAAATAAATGCATCACAGTAGAAGTCTGAATGCAAATGAGACTTACATTCTTTAAGTTGTTGAAAGACTGATGTGGTCAAACCTCAATATATCAATGCTGAATTACTGTTCTAGGCAAAACATGTCAATTGAGGGGGATTCAGGGGAATGTTAGCCATTGGAAGTGTCAGTGAAAGGATTCCAAACTATTTTGAGCTCTACATTCAAATGGTAATCACTGCTGTATTTGGGCCACCTATGTAATTAGTTACATATTCTAAAGATCACTGTATAAACTATAAGCACCACATGAGAAGCCTGACTTCAATGGTGGCAGAGTGCACTTTAAAAAGAATGACCTCTTCAGTGTGTTGCAAAGAAGATGTGGTGATGAACAGTGAGATAAGAGGATGTGAGATTCATCTAGCAGATTAAATCATTTCTCCAGAGTGGAAGTTGAATGAGCACAGCTGGGTTGGGAGACATGCTCACCTGACTCTATACAGCCCAGCATCACACACTATAGTTCCACATTGAGCACTGAACCACCTGTCAAGTTACAGAATGTAGGTGGCACAGTATTATGTGCACTCTTCACAGAAGAAGTATGCTTTTAAGGAGAGAGAGTATATGTTTGGCTGATCTCATCAGTGTGTATCAGAAAGGATGCTTCTGTTAAAAGTGGGATAAAGGAGCTGCATGCAAAGTTAAATGTATTCTGCTGAGGGGAAGTGAATACACCCCCAAGCATTACACACACATGCACACACACACACACACACACACACACACACACACACACACACACACACACACACACACACACACACACACACACACACACACACACACACACACACACACACACACACACACGCACACACAAACAAAAACACAAACACACACATGCACAAAAGCTTTTCCCACATGCAATCAATCTCCTGCCCATATAGTTACACACAATAGAGAACACAGTGTTAGTTCCAAGCATCACAGGGGAAGTCTTACTCTTAAGGGGAGAGAGTGCACTTTTGACAGGATGACATAATCAGTTTGTTGCAGAGAGGACATTTCTGTTAAAATTGGGATAAGGGAGCTATGTGAAAGTTAAATGGATTCTCTTCTGGGAAAGCAGACACAACAGCAAGAACTACACACATGCACACACACACACACACACACACACACACACACACACACACACACACACACACACACACACACACACACACACACACACACACACACACACACACACACACACACACACACACACACCCGCGCGCGCACACATACACACACAAGTTCCCCGAATTGAGCATCAAACCTCTTACCTATCTAGTTATTCAATGTAGAAAGGTAACATTAGTCACAAATAACACAGGAGAAGTTCTGAATTCAGTAATGTGACAGAGTGCAATTGTAATTGTTCATCCACTTCTTGAAATAGATGGCATTGTGTATCATAGGTTTGGGGACAAATGCATATGTGTGCACGGGGCAACATAAAAGCACTGTGACTGTCCATGTAATGACATACTTCTCTTCTAAGATTTAGATACTATCCTTCATGTACCTTATGTTACTGTGAGGGACATGTACCTGCTTCACAGTATAGAATGCCAAAGAAAATAACAGTTGTAAACCAGTATATTATCAATGAAACTTTCCTTCCAGTTCATCCAGGAATGATTGAACAGTTGTATTGCGTGCTTGCACAATCTGCATTGACAAGACAGACACTTCCTATATATAACAGTGCATGTCAGAGTAACAGGGATGGATTGTGTGCGAGTAGTTTAAACAATATTTAAACACAGTTGCAAGTGTAACCATTGGAGAGCAAACATACATTATCTGACTACATTAAGTGATTCAGCATCACTCTGAAATCAAGATAACTTGTTCTCAACACTCTATACAGTCATACAAACTATGTGCAACCTAAACAAAATTTATTTTTTTTTCTTTAACTCTCTACCAGAAGTACAGTGCTGTCAAGTTAAATTTCCCTGCTGATGGTAAAGTATTACTGCGTGCATTTTCATATCTTGAACTGTTGAACTTACAATGGGAATTAGCAGTTTTATATGGTGCTCTTTGCAAGCTTTCACACATAGATGCATTATACACATGCAGCCATATTTGAGCCTGCTGGAATACCGAACAGATATCTGTTATGGTCATGTTTCATGTTTCATGATTTACACAGTTGTTATGGCAATTGCATTTAGTCAATCCTTATAGGAATGCTACAAACATATTATGAAACACATGGGGAACCAAACATGTTTTGCTTGTGGAACTATACCTTCTAGATACATTTTGGAATCAAAGAGGTTCATTGGATGATAAATAAGAGGCAGGAAGAGGTGGACAGTTGGTGACAGGAATATTCAATACAAACATAATAACACAGTAGTCCATGTGTCATTTCTGCACATATGCCTGTTGTTTTACTATTTGCTTTATCAGCATAATTATTCAGGCAATATCTGTACAAGCCAATTTTCACAATATGGAGCAGGCACATTAATATAGCAGCAGGACAATGATGTGTTAAGGAAAAGTGTAGCCAACATTCGCAACTACAGGAGTTATACAAAATATTCAAAAATATTTTGGAATACATATGCATTTGAACCTTGATAACATTGCAATAACACAATTAATACCTGCTTATTATCTAAACATACCACATAGGAAGTCATACTTCATAAAGTTCCCAGTCGAACGCATGGTGCAGAAAATGAGAATGTGTGTATCCATCTTCATTATCCTCTTCACAATTGTAAGCTGTGCATTCACCTCTTCAGCTTGTTGAAAAGTAGAGAAACAGGATTATACATAGCTAAGCATAGTAGCATGAGGTACAACACAGTAATGCAGCTAAAGGCAAAAACTCACAAGATTTTGCCATAAGCTGTGTACTTCCATTAAGCTTCTGTTGCAGTTTGTGCTCAGAGCCAGTTTGTGCTCGGTGCCAGATATTGTGGAAATGCAGAGGAGGACGGTTAATAACAAGAAGGGAAAACATACATAGGTTGAGACAATGGCAAGAACAAAGTAACTTATGACAGAAGCAGGATAATGGTGGCTCATAACAATGTGTAGCCAACAGCTCCACATAAAATGGTGTACTAAACCAGTCAGCAAAACTTTGCTAATGCCCAGATTACAACCCTTGACAGTTATCAAAAATCTATCGATGTGAGCATTATCTCATCACGCCAAAAAAGAATTAGAACTTTGCACAATTTAAATAACACAAGTGAAGGGCAATGACAACTTATTGAAGCAGAAAGGGTGAACAGAAAGAGACAGATACACATGGGAAGAGGAATTGCAACAATATGTTCAGTGGGACGTGTACGGCCATCTATATCATGTGTTACTTATTATCTCATTATTAAGCTGTCATGCTCTGTACAATAATGTGCTTGATATGGGGATAAATAAGGGGTAGGAGAGTGCAACCAACATGAAGGTGTAAGTAGAATAAAAAAATGGTAGCGCCCTATATGGCTGTGGTTGCTTTGGCTCAACAGGGGAAATGTACATTATCTGTCTTGTTTTACATCTAAAACTACAAAAAAAATCCAAGTTCAAGGGAAAATACTGAAGGTATCCTAAATTATAGTGGAGAAAAACCTCTTGAAATTCGATCTTCAAGCTCATTGTTCTTTAGGTTTGATGGGCTGTTGTCTGTGAGGCCTGTTAGGCCTACTACACTCCTGGCACTCCAAGAACTCCAAGAAAAAGGTATTATACTCAGTTATGGTCCATAATGTCTTCCTTAAACACATCTGACTACTAAAACTTCTAGAATGAGGAGAAGAATAAAAAGATGTTAAAGACTGAGGAAAAGAGGATATAGAGCTGACATATCTTCCAGGCTAAAGGTCAGCTCACACAGGCCTGCACTTCAATCTATGCTACTTGCCAATGTTTTCTACCTGGATAATAAGATGGACTACACAAGGCTAGAACTATCTACAAAAAGCAAGATGAGAAACAGTTATATTGTTGGCAAGCAGAGGACAGGACACAGGGGAAAGAATACATTAATTTGCAGGAAGGTGGTAGTACAGCACCATAGCTATCCACTTGTTCACAACATAAATATAGTTTTGTACACACACGTTCATGACTTTGGAGAGTAACCACACCAGGATGGATGATAACAAAGTAATATTGTTTAGCTACTTGTACTAAATTAAATGTGTTAAGAAAATACATCGGTGAAGTGAAGATCTATGTATATATCATATATATATATATATATATATATATATATATATATATTTTTTTTTTTTTTTTGCAGGACAGGTGCCCATTTATTGTATTTTTCTATATATAGAAGACTTTTAAGGAAGGGCTTAGGAATGTCAGAGTAAGGTTGGTAGGACAGGCTAGGATGCAAGCACAGACATACAGGACATACAAGACACACAGAGATGGTGTTGGACAAAAAAGGTCTGTGTACACCATGATTGGAGATGGGTAAGGAACACGAAAGGCATACCCGTATCCAGCATGAGAACAGTGAGAAGAGTGAAAATCTAGTCCTCACTCTGATGGCTGTCATCACTGTCTTCTGTATCGGGAACCTGGGTCAGGGATGGGTGTGACATCATCTTTGCATTCCAACACAGGATCTTTTCACTGAGGCCCATCTGCATTATATCCACCACCAGCACTGTAAGCTCTTACTGGGTGGAAAAATCAGCAGATCCATTGGTACTGCTCCTGGTAGGTTCCAATTATCAGCAGCCAGGACAGAGAGACTTGACACAGGTGGAGTATGTATTGCAGGCGTGGTGAAGGCAACACTGATAAGTTGTGAACCTGAAGTGCTGGGTTAGTGTACCTCTCTGTGTTGCTGCTTATTTTGTTATCAGAGCAAGGTATGCAAACAGCAGAATGTTCATTAACTATAAATCCCCCTCCAAAAAAAAAAAAAAAAAAGAGTTACGGCTGTGCATGGGAGAGAAAAAGAGAGAGAGAGAGAGAGAGAGAGTTAGATCCATGGCATGTCACATTATTTTATTTTTTCAATAAACTTTGTTTTGATAATACATAAACAGACATGATAGTTTATTATTGTATACCCTTGTCACATCCATACATGATGGGAAGGTATTAATGTGTCATAATATAACCAAATCTCACTGCTGGAGAATAAGAAATTGTGGCATATATTTCACTATGACATTCGGCTTTTCCTGGTTAGGGGTCACCACAGCAGAACTCCGGTCTGCTAATGATTGGCAGTAGATTTTTATGGTGCCAAGTTGCCAGCCTGATGCCCAAACTTCAACGAAGGCACGCCCATTCACGCATGTCTTTCAAACGCCACTCAACCGCAGGAAGGACATGCAGACTCCACACAGAAGGCACTCCAGCCGAGAATCGAACAGGAGAACATCTTGCTGTGAGGCAACAATGTTACCACTGCACCACCACGGCTTACTATGTAATAATTACAATTGCCATATTTGAATTTTATATTATTGCTGTCAACATTTTAGAAATACAATCCTGCAATAAAAAGTAATTGCTGCTCTTGTGTATTGAATCCACCCTCAGTTAAGCTGGTTTCTCATTCCCTAATACAAGCAGCAAGAACTGTTGGAGGAAGCATGCATGAATGATATTAAGGTTGGAGGGTATGCCCACTCAAGATGCTAGTGAATGAGGGACAAAACATAGTTATCTGTCTTGTATTTGGACCTAAGGCATACTTTCCCAAGCCTCTATGAGGCAAGTTATTCTTTCCTGGTGTGCCTCATGGGTTGCTGTGATTTACTCTGCATCTGTACAATACGAAAAGAAGAATTGTACATAAAAGCATAATGAACAACTGTATTAGCTGGCTGGATAAGTAATTTCATATCACAGACAGGTGATGGGTCAGTATACTTACATGACTGAGGGATGTTTGCTGTCCTAAATTCAGCCTCCCATCAGGTTTAGGAGGCCCTGCTTGCACTTGTTATGTCATTGCAGTGATGATGGCATTGTTCCTTAGTGCATGGAATTCCAGTTGCCTTGGAGACAGCCTTGGCCAAGGTATTGCAAGCCTTGACCTTTAACTGAGATCCAGTATAATCCCCCTGCAGCAGTCTGCAGCTGTAGTATTTCATGAGGAGCGCCACAAAAAATCTCGAACTCCTTTCACCCCACCTTTGTGTTCTAAATTTAACACCATCTTCTCCATTGCCAGCCATATCTGCAAAAGACAAGCTAGCAATACATGGCTGAATCAGTGCCAAATTAATATCTCATATGTAACAGGTTGTGGACATGGATGTACTGACTTGTCACTGCATTCGTGCAATTGCAAGCGTGTGGATTCCTTGGCAGACACATTGGCAGTACTTACATCAAACAGCACTAAAGGTGCGAACAATAGCAATGAGATGTGCCATGTGTGATGCTCAAACTATTGACACGTTGCAATGTTCAATAATGAAATGCTTAATGGCTTGACTTGTGATCTTGGTGTTTGAAGGATAACTAGGATGAATTGTGACATATTTTGTTGTTAGAAATTACAAACTGTTAACATTGTGTAGTACCATCTGGGAAATGAACCAATGAGATAAAGAATGCAAACACTGAAACTTAGATTACTAATTCTCATTGCCAGAGAAGACCTTCCTTGTAAGCATGGTAATTAGAGATACACTTCAGAGAGGCCTGCATTTGTGTGGCTTTAGGTAGTTCTGGGAATGCATTCCTATGTAAAAGGCAGTATTTCTGTTTGTAAATATAATTCCGATGGATGGAGGTGCATGGCTTGAGTAATACACACTGAGGTATGTTACATACATACTTTACAACACACAGTGCCCTGAACAGACAGTTAGGATGACTATAACAAAGCTATTGTGCCCATCATTCATATGCAAATGCATTTTAAATTAAATATCATCAATGTCATCTTTAAGAAATTGTACGTACATTACCTTGAGGTTATATGTGAAGCATTAATGATATATGCATAATAGAAAAGTTTAATTATGCAAGCAATATTGATACATTGATTGCAATAAGCATAGAACCTGCTGGAGGGACAGATTTGCCTCCCAGAGGTTACCACACCTGTGGAACAGACTCCCACTTCATGTCAAACAGAGCACCTCATTGGCCCTCTTCAAATGCAATCTGGACGATTGGATGGGTAGCTATAAATTCACCCGGGGGTTCCACCTGTGTCCCTTTTGGACACAGGCATTAGGTGCTGATCATGGAAATAAGGGTAGAACTTGGCTAGGCATGTAAGGGCCCTAAGGCCATTAGCCTAGTAACTTCCTATGATCCTATAATCCTATGTTTATCATTCTCTTTTCTCTTCAGTTTTACATTTATAATCAAAATGTTGTGAGAAATGGGATTCTGACACCATTTGTAAAAGTATCTTTTAGCTGGATTGGAATAATTAATCACTTGTGTTCTTTACCTAAATCACTGCACTCATACCTTGAGGCACATGGGTGAGTAACAAGCATAAGTTCTCCATTCAGTACTGTACAAGGTGCTGACACCCATGTAATGCTGCCATGCTAGTTTATGTTACAATAGGCAGCCTAAACTAAATGGTCCCTTGTTTCTTTTGCCAGTGAACCATGTTCGTGTGCAGCCAAGCAGTGATCAAATGCAAAAAACATTAGATAACATATATGATATGGAAAAAAGCTGACAGTATAATGAATTTAATCAATGGGTATGTCTAGCAATTGAGCAAGAAGTACATTGCAGTGACACATTTGTCCATCTCACACATCCTTGCAACATCAGAAATGTACTTTGTGGAACACATTAACAGACTTGTAGTTAAAAACAAATAATGTGAAAGTGGATAAACAACAGCTCACATGTTAGCAATACTGACAAAAGTTGATTTTAAACAACACAATGATATAAAAATGTGTGTAAATATGTATTCAGACCACCATCTGTAAAACTATCATTTAAGGGGATGTGAACCCTGCATCATCGGTCCTATTCTCTAAATTCACTACACTTACATCTTGTGCCACAGAAAAAAATGACCTAACAGGTGCATTGTTTTCACTGAGCACTATCCATAGTGTTGATAGCCATGTAATGCACTAGGCCAGTTTGTGCTATGGCAAGCAGACTAAACAAAATCTTTCACTTTTTTCCTTAGGCAGTGAACCATGTTTACTTGCTGCCCAGTGGAGAGGAAATGGAAAAGGCATTAGAAAATATATATGAGAGAGAAAGAAGTTGACAGTAAAATGTGTTCAATGAATTCTGTGTATATGTAGCAATGACCACAGCAAGAAGTACATTACAGTGACGCATTCATACTTCTCACATCTCCTTCCAACGTTAGAAATGGAACACATTATCAGATTTGTAGTCAATGATAAATAATGTGAAAGTGGAGAGACAACATGCTGTTAACAATAATCAGAATACTTACACAACACAGTGATAAAAAATAAATACGTATAAATACGTATTCACACTCACCTCTGGAAAATTAATAATTAACTGTGTTTGAACCCAGCATCGCCTGACTTATTTCCTTCAATTCACTTCAGTTACACATTGTGCTAAAGGGATAGTTATCTGAGATGTGGAATGTATTCACTAAGTATTATCCAGACTGCTGATTTCTGTGCACTGTTGTTAATTGAGTTTGTGCTACATAAGGTAGCCTACACTAAATTTTACACTTGTTTTCCTTTGGTAGTTAACCATGCTTGTCTAGCAATGAACAAATGTAGATTATATATTAAAACATATATATTGAGAATAATTGAAATATGATCTGTAGATAGGATTCAAACACTGTATCATCTGTCTTATTTCTATCAATTCACTTCATTTCCACCTTGTTGAATGTCTGTTGTACACTCTGCAGACATTACTATCCAGATAATTGACTTCTGTACACTGACACCAGTGTTATTTGCTCTACTGAAGGCAAACCAAATGACATTTTTTAATGTATTTTCCTTAAACTACAAAACTTCATTGCACGCTGCCAAGTGGTACACAAATGAAGAAGGCAATATTTGGTAAAAGCATTTACAAAAACTGTTTGCATAACAATTTAAAGGAACTTAAAATTAATAAAACTGTATATCCAGCAAAAAAAGCACTACTTGTGCATTACACTGACACATTCAGCCTTATCACATCCCCTTCTCACATCACTATCATTTATATCTCACAATATCAGGAATTTAGGTAATGCAATGGAAACAGAAAAGAGGAATGAGAACAGCAGAAATAATTTCATTTTTCACACGGCACATTCAATTTATAGTAGCATCATTTCAAATGACATATCTGTCTGTTAAGCTTACTCAAAATGGACATTACTTGAATTTTTCACCTCAAAACAATCATGAACTAAAATGAATATCGATATTTATTATGACTGTGATGCCTCTGCACTGACTCAGTAATCAAGGAGCCTCAATCCTCACCACTGGCAACAGTGAGAGACGTACATAATGGGAGGATGACAAGTACACAGACAGTAAAGTACAGTTTCCCTAAGAGCACACAGAGATCACAGTCAGTCTGGGGCTGGTTTCTCCCTCTTGCTGCAGATCCCCAATAAGACTCCCCACTGGCACAGCTATAGAGTTAAGTCCTTAGCTAGGGTTCAAAGCCAAGTCCTCCCAACTGTCTCTCTGTCCAACCGGTGCTTTGTGTCCCTGCCCAAGTAGCTGACACACACACACACACACACACACACACACACACACACACACACACACACACACACACACACACACACACACACACACTTTGAGATTTGATTTATACACAAACACACACCTGGGAAAGGCTGGCACAGGTTTACTAGCTATGCCCCCTTCTGCCCAGACCATAAGGTAGTTATCACTGCCAGCAGACCCCCTTGTCAGATGCTTTAAGGCCCTTCCGAAAGGGTGACAAATCCTACTGCGTAATGTTACTATTATCCAAATGGTAAGTGTGACAAAGAGCAAGGCTATTAAGGAGTGGACTGTACATTGTCAACAAATACATATGCAAGTACACTAAGAGCTTAAATATGTCTCACAAATATCAGCCACAAAGATAGGTATAAACATATTTAATAATAAATAATAAAAGAATAACACAATGCTCAATCAGCACAGTCACTTCAGAGTTCAGAATCACAGGAAATATTTTAAAAACAGCATTGCAGGACAGGCTCAAATAAATACAGAAAACATCTAAACTAATCTTTATAATATTCCTATCTATATCTAAAAGATACTATGCCCTAAATGACTAACCTATAGAGGAAGGAAATGCAGATGACTGCTAAATGGATGTTTCTAAGTCCAAGACAAGATACAAAATGCACAATCTTTCTCTAAGAGAGAGTTCTTAAATTAATATCAAACATTAGTGCTGGGCCAGCTTGGATGACATCACTCTTTGTGACCTGCCTTCGGTTCCCAGGCCAACAGAAAATAACATTTCTGTGTTAGAAATACATATCTCTCAGATGTTTGCTAAGAATTGGAAGTCATAAAGCAATAAAAACACTTTACATTTTAAACTTAGTAATTACTTCTCTCAAAGACAATAGAAAAAAAAACTTCAAGCTCTAGACATTGTGTCTGTTTTACTAAAACTGAGGGATGAGACAATCATAAAGCAATGTCCACTTATTTTCTTGAAGTTTTATAAGCTAATTCTATATGTTCCAGCTTCTACTATTAAAACATGCATTTGCACAGGTATATAGTTTATATACATTTCTGTTCTTTTCCAGTAGTGTACACTGTGGACACATCCATGAAGTTCAGTATATAACATACAGTTCTGTATAAATTATATCACTCTTCACAAAGGACATAGTATAGTTCTGTATAAATCAGATCAATATTCACAAATGATATAGAATTATTTACAAAATTCCAGATACCTGGGCTGGCAGTGTCACAATGACCTCCCTCAGTACAATTATGTGTAAACTGATTTCATAGGTTCATAGGCACCGTTTCTCTGAGCGCAATACATTTATACCTTATGCCACAGAGATAGGTGTGTTGGCTTGAATTTCTTCATTCATTATTGTCTGGATCGTTAAGGAAAGCACACCAATGTGAGTCTTAGTCCCTTTCTTGATGGCATTCCGAATTAACTGCCTCCACTGACAGTTAACAGAGCACAATGCCAAATGCACTCAAATGATCAAGGAAGAAAGTCATTTTGAAACAAGTACTGTAAATGTGCATTTCTGATGTTTCATCTACTTTATCTTACAAAAGGAACCTGTAAGTATTTGAACCATCAAACCAGGATATTAAGCACAATCATTTAGATTATTTCCCATATTTTCCACAGACAGTGACATATTAGCAAGGAGAAAAATTGTTTAGATGTGAGATTGTATCAAGTTACATTGAAAGTGCAAGAGAAACAAGTTATAAAAGTTATCCTTTCTCAAGTGCCAGTAAATGTGTGGATTACTGGGATATTGGCAAAAGTGAGGATACCCATATACTTACAGAATATTAACCTAAGACAGCAAACACTGCACATGTATTCCTCTCTTTATATTGCCTCATTTCCTTATCTATGCTTTCTCAAAAGCAATCCTATCTCTTTTTTATTGAATATGGTATCTCTATCGATCCTTAATGTACTTCCTTGAATATGCACAACATTTCTTACTAAGAGGTAATAACTGTGGTCATTAAAACAGCATTTTAACGTCAGGAATGTTGCTGTCCTAACTCAGTCAATGTAGTTTCAGATTTTTGTGGTATGTCTCCTCTCCCTGAGACACCTTTAGTAAGTGTGCATCAAAGAGGGGACCTGGGATGCACTGATTGTTCCTGCAGACAGATTAATCATAGACACCTGCAAACCACTAGCGGGTGGACCTTCCCAATGCGCGTCCTTGCATTGCTAGGGCATCTGCATTCAGTCACGTGGCTCCTAACACCATTTTTACCTCACTACACTTCATGCAGATTGTGACATTCAGGAATGCTAATGATTTAACACCTCATTTGCATACCCACAATGCTGAATCTGCACTATATAAAGGTAATCATGTAGCTAAAGTACTTGTGTCATAGTGGGAAGATTGTTGGGATCCAGAGAGCTTGACACTGCTAAATGCACATTTAGCAGATTTATCTACTTTCTGTTCTGCTTTCTTGTAAAGGTGTGTTGCTAGTTTTTACAGAATGCTTTTAGTTTAACGTTAAGAATGAATTGCAATGCCCAATACAACCATTTATTTCGTCTGTCTGCGCTTTCATTATCCTTTCCTGATGGCATGGCCTATGTATTTCAGTTATTTGTCTGCATTACGATGTTTCGTAAAGAATGCTACTTGACATACTTTGGTAGCTTTTATTTTCTGGGAATTTGAACAGTTATTGCAGAAGAGTGTAATATAACTCCATAGCAAGGTCAGGTATTTTTACATGTGCAGCCCACAGAATGTGTTAAGGTTGTGATATATACCTGGCTGCTTTACACACCAGTGAAGATGGCACTATAATACTTTAAAACATTTCTTCATGTACATTGTGAATTAGTATTGTTAATAGTGCAATGTATTACACAGTTATACAACTGTTGTCAGCATAAAAGAACTGTTATATTTGTTGTTATTTTATTAATATTTTGGTTGGGGAGGGCTGTCATAGGACTATTACCTTTTCAATTGTTGTGTGCATGATGGATGCATACATTCATACATGACTGAGTTCACAGCCATCTTGTCTGAGTATTATACATTTAATTTTGTGTGTTTTAATGTTTCATCTCATACAGGGATATGGCATCCAATACATCTGTAGTCCCCAAGCCACCTTTCACTGATGCAGACAATAAATTCATTATCCAGGCCTTTCATTACTATGAAGATATTTCTCTTATGGAAAGTAGAAGTAACAAATCTTCTCAGGACAGGATATTGCCGTAGGCGGTTGACAAAATCAATGCTTTCAGAGGGCATGGGAGAATTTACACTTAGATACAACACTGGGCAAGTAATATGATAACCTCCGCCTGCTGCAGGGTGGCTGGAGTTGCCTAGGAATAGGTGGCTATGGGGGGGGTCCTACAACTGAACCACCACTGACTGACACAGAGGAGCTCTTGATCCAGATAGCTTGGCAGAGGCTTCACACAGAATCCTTGATGTTGCTGATAATTCGGATGACAAATCTTTATATATGCATATCTCATATTTGTGATATATCTAGAGCAAGTGATATGTGTGGTTTAGATGACACGACACTAGAGAGACATAGAGGAGGATGTATGTGGAGTTGAATTCAACTGGTCAGTAGATTTTTCTATGAGATGATTTTTAATCTGCACATGTAAAGGACACTGTTCTCTGTTTCTTGATTCATTTGCATTGTGATACTTATTAGCCCCCTTCTCTTTCTTACATAGAAGGACATCTGGATTACAGTCTGCAAGACCACCTGCACATGATAAGCACATATTTGTTATTGCTATTAGTGTATATAAGGTAGAGTAGTAGTTTTGAGAATAATATTTGTATTGCTTTATCATCTATTAGACTTTTACATATCTTTCATACAATAAAGTTTTGATTAATATTATTCCCTATTTCTCTCTTTGCTGTCTTATTATTTGCTTGTTATAATAGCTGATCCTGACCATGGTACTGTGGAACTCCTACCACCTGATGTCAGAGTATTGACAGCCTATGATGATGATGATGATGATGATGATGATGTTGATGATGATGGTGGTGGCAATGAAGATACACAGGCTGGGGGTGCAGTGGGTCAGTCTGACACTGAGGTCATGGCTTCCACATCCTCTGCTCATATTTTGGACACAGTTAGTATGCCTATGCATGTCCATGCCACAGAGCCCTCTGATATACGACACGTTGAGGGTTACACAGTTGACCAGGGTAGTGTGGTTACTCTGGTTGCAGAGCTGGTTGATTCTCCCTGTACCAACATCCAAGTGATGAGCCACAAAGGAGGGTTGGTAGAGCTGCTTAGAGGAGGCCTGCTGTCCACCCTCCTCCTAAGGTCAGTGTGTAAATGGGTGCTGCCAGACATATGTGTAGGGCCATACTGGAGGCACAGGAATGTTTCACCAGGACTCAGAAGAGATAGTGCAGATACTAAACTTCATGAATTCTGATGTGTGTGACTCACTGAACCATGTGGGCAACAATGGATCAGGCAATGTCTGTGATAGAATGTCTACTGGGGGAGGGTGGACAGCCATGTCGCCTGTGAACCGCTACATCTTTTGTCTTTATCAGATGTGGCTGTGTGAGAACCTGCTTCCATAGTGACATAACTTCCACTGCTCCATCAGTGACTGCGGTGTCCATTCCCAGATGTGGTTGGCCGTGGGGCTGTGGTCAAGGATGTAGTCATGAAGAGAGCTTGTCCAGCATACATCACTCACATTCAGGTAGTACCCTGATTTCTAGCCATGGCTGTGGAAGTGGAAGCAGCAGTGCAATGGCAGAGGTAGTTCTCATGGCCAGGGATGATGATGCTGAACTGACTAGTCTACCATGCATGGCTCAGACCTGACTGAGATGCCAGGACATAGTGCTAGCACAGTGCCACCTCACACATGTGAGCTGTCTAATTAATACTCTTGAGTACTATACATCTCTTGTTACTGGCGTTGACCACTGTAATGTATGTGTTTCTTACTTGGACACACTCACTTCTTAGGTGTTAGCCTTGCCCTACTGCCACCTCCCTCCAACCAGCCTGTGCAAATGATCGTTACTGTCCTTTGCACATGTCACGTCTTTGTGACTTAGGGTTGCATATATGTCTGTTGCAGACAGTGGATAGCTACTTCATGCTTACTCACAAGCTTGTATTTTCAATATGTATTACAGAAGAAAATTTTTTGATTTCTTTTCCTACTCATTTATGAATGATTTCTTATATAATTGTTGAACCTCATTGCATTTCAGTTAGTATTGTAAGTAAAGTAGTCAAAGCAGTAAGCATTTCAGTCTTGCTTTATACTGTACTTGTACAAATAATAGTATTATTGATCTGTTCTATGGTTTACAGACAGTGGTGAAATGAAGTGCTCAATGCACAGTACTGGGTAGAATACATAGATGTATATTGCAAACATCAGACGTATAAGCTATTGCTGGCATAATTGTACAACTCAGACAAATGCTCTGCTTAGGGCCATATACTTATTTCCATACAGGAGTACTTGGTTATGTAACTTTTTTATTTCTTACAGGTGCAACATTTACCTTGTCATTACTACAGGTGCAAATTGTGTCATTGGGGGTTGTCCCTGTCTGATGTTATCACAACATAGGTGTTACATGGTTATATAAAGTTTGTAGAATTTGAGAAGCAACCGTTTTCATGTTTCTATGTACATGGGCCTAGGCTCTGAGTATGTGTGTTCTGTCCTTTGTCTCTTAGCCAGAGCGAGGGCTTACTATCACACCCCCATCTGCCAGCACCTTCTGCAATTGGTGGTTCTCTCTCAGACTCCTCATCTGTATCTGCTGCTGCTGCTGTCCCTGCCTGTAGCCCTTGAAACTGTGGTCTTCCTCCTTGCTGTCCTTATTGAAGTTGTTTCCTGAGAATTATATTGTGTAACATGTCATAGACTATAAGTATTTGCGCCTGGATGCCTGGATCGTACTGCAGGACACCTCCTGATGTATCTGTACACCTGAAGCTTGATTTGAGCAATCCAAACACATGTTATATTAAAACACACATTCTATTATATTCCTAGTTTGAGTGTGGGCCTCATTGCATCCTTGCTCAGTGAGGTTGTATGGATTTCTGATGGATGGCATAAGCCAAGGGTTCAGTGCATAACCTGCATCTCCCACTAGATGCCCTTGTGGAAAGCCACCTCTAGCAAAGTTTGTGTACAGCTTACAGTGTGCCATATGTGTGAGTTGCAGGAGGTCAGTCCAGCCATGGCATGTCTATAAGGAATAACACCTTCAGCAAAATAGTCCAACAAGGACCAGTTTAAAAATAAAAGTACAAATCACTGCTTCAGTTGTGGGCTAGTCATTTATATGGTCATGCAGACAAACAGTCCCCATTTATTTCCCTGAATTTACTTTGCTAGCATTAATAAAAGACTTACATATTATATTTATTTATTTATTTGACATTTGTTAACCGAGAAAGTCCGACTTAGAACAAAGCCAATTTTTAGTGGAGGCCTGGGGAGAAAATATATATTATGTATTACATAGCAGATATTATATGCTGCATCCAGAAAATAAACTGAGCTTGCTTACCATATGCCTGTGGGCCACATTTTTGGTCCTGGACCTGAGTACTACGTACTGTAGCTGAATTAGTGCCACCTGCAAAGATATAAAGTGTCGCCTACAGCATAATATGGCACATTATACAGGTTCATCATTTATATTAAAAGTTTTAGCTGTATGCCAAAATTCAAAAGACATTTTATTCTTTAGTTCGTCCTATTCGTTTTCAGTGCTATCTCTGCTTGTCTATTCCTAGGCATTGTCTCTGTGGCACTAAAATTTACTTGTCTTCCTCCTCTTTCTTATCCCTTACAACATTCCTATTACTTCCAGTTTTCCTGTTAAGTTACCAACTAAAAAAAGACAATCCAGATACAAACTCAAGAACAACAAGGCATGTCTATAGAGAATAGCACCTTCAGCAAAACAGTCCAGTGCTAAAAACAGACTTTTAATAAAACATGGCAGTTAAAAACAGCACTCGGAGTGAACACAAAGGATAGATAAGTGCTTTTCTCCTGATAGTTTTCCAAGTCTTCTTCAGATAACTTAGAGTTAGTCCCAGAAGAGCTCATAACCTTGAGATATATTTTGTTATTTTAACTTGTGTTTTTAATAAAAGTTTTCTTCAGCCTGGTGGATCGACTGCTATTCAGATAACTTAGGCCATTGTTTGTAATGTTTAAATACCCCACTCCAATGGTCAGATTACCCAATTAAACATCCAAGATCTTAAAGTAACAGAATGCCCCCCTAAAAAACATGTGAAACAAAAAAGAAGTCTACATTTATTATCTACCCACATAAGGATTTTAGTTTTAAAATACTTGAAATAGAAGTGCTCTCATTTAAACCTGGACAATAATCAGCCTTTAGGGCCAATTGCCAGCATAATTCTCTATTCTCGAACTGGAAATGCCAAGGACCACCTCTAGGATTTTTAATCACTTGTTCCACCACCACAAACTTGAAAGAGTGGTCATTAAATTCTACTAAATGTTTTGCGAAAGTGTTAGTGATTTTCTTTTGTGTGGATGTCATATAGATGTAAATATATCCTGTCTTTTAACATTCGTTCGGTCTTTCCAATGTAAAAGCAGCAGTGATGC
The DNA here is from genome assembly GCF_019279795.1 of Protopterus annectens. Taxonomy (NCBI): domain Eukaryota; kingdom Metazoa; phylum Chordata; order Ceratodontiformes; family Protopteridae; genus Protopterus; species Protopterus annectens. Next base: position 21,956,436 of record NC_056727.1, on the reverse strand, counting down.
TGACATAAAGCAGCATATATAATTCCCTTGCTGCAGCAATCAAATTTTCCTTTAACTCCTGTGTGAATCCATTTACAAAATTTACAGCAACCACGTTTATTCATTTGTTAAATCCATTTGTATTTACTTTACAATTGGAGATAGATTCTAAAATATTCTTAAGGTTCCTTTCCTTCCAATACATAATTATTAAGTGCCCAACTTACAAACTTACTGTCCAGGTTGAAGTTGGTAATAAAAGAGAATGAATACAAGCCAGAATCCTCAGTACTCTAATGATCAGACATATTATAATTCTCAATAGTATTCTTGGTCAACAGAAGAACATAAATCATCCTGTTTCTTTTTATGATGACCTCGTTTTTTAACTAATAAACCAAAGTGCTTGGCTACACCCTTCTCATAAACATTGACTCTAATACAGTATATTCATTAAGAAAATTTTGGTCATAAGAGACCATTCTCATGGCCCTAACAAACTGTCCCTTGAGAACAGACCTTTTTTGTGTAAAGGTGTGGGGTCTGGAGAAATGTAACAAAGAATTGGAGTAGGTGGATTTTTGATGTATCTTAGAAATATAGCAGTCGTTAAGCAGATCCTTTTCAAGGAGGACATCCAAATATGAGATCTTAGTGTTGTGCATTTGGCAGTTGAATTTCAGAAAGTCTGTACTGTTATTAATAAAGTCAAAAAATTCCTGAAGTTCATTGCTAGAACCAGTCCAAACCAGGAATTAGTCATCAAGGTGCCTCATATAATAATGAATAAGCTGTGCAAAGGGACCCTCCAAAACAAAAGATTTTTCCCACCTTGCCATAATAATATTTACATAAATAGATCCACAATTCTCCCTCATAGCAACACCTTTTGTCTGATAATAATATTTGCCATTAAATAAAACGAATGAAAGTATTGAAGTCAACAATCTCAAGTAACTCGTCCAGGACATTTACATGTACTGTGTCCACCTTTTTAATTTCTAAAAATTCTCTGAACCAAATCAACCCAACATCATGGGAAATCACTATGTACAAGTCTTTGATGTCAATAGTGACTATAATGTCATTGTAAAAATGTCATTGTAAAATTCAATTTCATTGATATTTTTTAAAAAATTCCCACAAATCCTTGCAAACTTTTAAAATGTCTTTCAATTTACAATCAACAAACTTAGCACATGCTTGTGTAATAGACCCCCTACTGTCGATTATCGGTCACATAGGTGGGTTTTCAATGTCCTTGTGCATTTTTGGAATACCAAACAAGGTGGGTATAATTGGTGATGTTACAGTCAGATAATTATTTTTCAGTGGAAATACTCCCTCAATGAGCAAATCATCGATGTGGTTCTTAATCTTTCTGTGTACTTTATTCACTTCATTTAAAGGCACACAGTCATATACACTGTCAGCATAAGGCTCATTTGTTCATTATAATCAGCCTGGGTCATCACAACCAAACCCCTACCTTTGTCTGGTTTCATGAACCTTAATCCAGAGTTTTTGATTTCTTTTAATTTATTATATTCAGCCATGGTGAGGTTACCATTATAAGAAATCTGCTTTTTATCCCCCATTTTCCTGATATCTAATTCATATATCCTATAAAACAATTGTGGTGTGGAGTTTAGAGGGGGACTTAAATGTAGTAAAGATTTGAAGTGTGTCAGAGACTAGTGTTGACTTGTTAAATAACAATCTAAAATTTAGTTTCCTCACTAGACATTTTAACTCCATCACCCATAAATAAATAAGCAATGTTAGTATGTCATGAGGCAATGAAAGTCATCCCCTTTGCTAGTAATTGGACTAGGGTTGGATCAGTCATATTCACTAAAACTGTAGATCTTAAAGTCTCTGTCAGCATTAAAAATCACCTTGAAACAAAATGGTCTATCTGTGATCACCAATGCTGTATTATTGGTGGCCGTTTAGTCAAGGAGAGTATGTCCATCCCCTGTTCTTCCATTGATGCTGCCTTTGAGAAGAGTACCCTGATCTGATTTCTGACATGGTCCTGGTGTGGCCACAGTACCACTGCCCTTTCCCTCCATTGGTTGTGCTCCTGCTTTTGTTTTAATCTTTCTGAGAATCTCAATGAAGGAAAATCTGAAGGGTCAACATGGTGACCTGTTCCATATTATCATTAGTCACTTGTACATTATTATACAATTAATTTTTCATAGATTGATTCTCCAATGGTACATGATTCGTATCCCAAGGGGAAGAATAAAATTATTTTCCCCCATGTTTGCGAAGGTGGGGGGTCTGGGTAAGCTGAACCTCCTTGACAAGCCATACCGTCCCTTTACAGTTTTTTGAATTTTTTGTTTCTTCTTTTTCTCAACCTGAAAATCAATGCTCAAAAAGATTCTTGCATTATCAGATTGCTGTCAGAAGTAGTCAGTATCTTCAATAATTGATTGTTGGTTTGTCTTGGTGGAAAGTTGTTCAATAAATTTTTAATTATATTTAACTAGTGATTCCATGTATTCACACTCATGGTGATTAAACATAGCCACCAGGTCATGATGGAGTGGAGAATCCTACAAAAGACTAGTGGGAAGCCTCCACAAGGGAAGGCCTTTTGGGACTTGGTTCACTTTTATAGCTTCCATAAAGTACACATTCTCCACTTGCAATTTCTTTAACTTAAATCATTTATGATCCAGCTCATGCAAGTTATTGTGAATATGATCTGATGCTGGAGTAGTGGTAGAGGATAAACTGGCTGTTGTTGTTCTTCTTTTGGCTTTTTCCAGTTAGGGGTCACCACAGCAGAACTCCGGTCTGCTAATGATTGGCAGTAGATTTTTACGGTGCCGAGGTACCAGCCGAACGCCCAACCTTCAACGAAGGCACACCCATTCACACATGTCTTTCAGCGCTACTCGACCGCGGGGAGGACATGCAGACTCCACAAAGAAGGCGTTCCAGTCGAGAATTGAATGGGAGAACCTCTTGCTGTGAGGGAACAATGCTACCGGTGCACCACCGCAGCTTAACAGTAGAGGGTAATACCATTAGAAATCCAGTCAGCAAAATGGCAATATTCTGACCCAAATTACTACTGTTACTGTAATTCTCAACTTGTTGTGAATCCTCCGATGACAATGAAGCACTCCACTCTTGGGAGGTAGGTTGGTTAGTAGTATTCCCATACTGAGAGGGAAAATGGAGCCCTGAAATCCAGGGGGCAAATAAAGAAGCTGAAATGCTGTCAACTTTTTGTGAGTTGCTGTAAAAGCAGGGTAAGGTTACCAAGAGTGGGGTAAAGCTCTGTGGTGTCCACATATGAAAAAAGTGGTTGCTAAGTAATGTGTCTCTCCATAGACATGCCAGCAAAAAAAAAATTACAAAAACAAACTCAGGAACAAGAAGACATATCTGTAGGGAATAGCACTTACAGCAAAGCAGTCCAATGCTAAAAACGTTTTGATAAAACACGGCAATTAAAAACAGGACTCAAAACAATCACAAAGGATAGATAAGTGCTTTTGTCCTAATAGTTTTCCAAGACTTTTTCAGATAACATAGGCCATTGTTTGTAATATTTCAATGCCCCACTCCAATGGTCGCATAATCCAATTAAACATCCAAGATCTTAAAGTAACAGAATGCCCCCCTAAAAATCATGTGAAACAAAAAAGAAGTCTTCATAAATTATCTACATGCATAAGGATTTTAGTTTTAAAATACTTGAAATAGAAGTGCTGTCATTTAAATCTGGCTAATAATTAGCCTTTAGGGCTAATTGCCAGTATAATTCTCTTTTCTAAAGGTGGAGATGCCAAGGACCACCTCTGGGATTGATAAATTAAAACATTGTTTTCAAACAATACAGATACTTATGCATGAAGTTGTTCTGGGGGAAAGACTTTCCCCACTTCCTTGATATGCAGACATATGTGAATGGTATGTCATAAGTGTCCAGCGAGAGTGGCGAGAATATTGAGATAAGCTTACCCTTCTTTAAATTTGACATACAAAAAAGCCAGAATGGCAGAAAGACAGGTGGTGTCCTGCCCATTCTATCATTCAAAACCAGAATGAATCTGAGCCTAAAGACAATAAGGAAAACCTGAAAGACTTAAAGATAAGTCATATGAGTAAGTATTAAGGAAGAACAGTGAGAGGATCCCATCTTAAGTGAAGCAAGAAATAAGACATATACTATAAATAGGGTTGCTATTTTTGCAAATAATCTCATTTACTGTGTTAAAAAGATAAAAGAAGGAATAAATAAACTGCTGTTGTTTCCCCATATGCTCTGAAACACAGTGTTGAACATGGTCCTTACCCTATATTAAGAGATCACATACGTTAGGAAAAGATGACAATGAGGGTGAGGTAGATTTTATTGGCCTGGAACCTTTTCTACCATAAAAATGTTTTGATCTGCATACTGCAGGTGTCAGAAAACTCTCCTCAAAGGCCTCTAGTCTGCTTCTTCCTGAATACTAATACCAATAACTGATGTTCCTTTGACAGAAATACCATTCACATGCAAATCGCCTTAGATTGAGGCCCTTACTACATCTTAGCAAGCTGCAGGTCTCCATCTTTCTCACAAGAATCCCACAACACTTATCTAGATATGCATAAATGGTAATCTACACAAATCTTAAATAATATTTATGAAATATACTTAGTGGAATCACCAGACATGGCTGGATATAAAATGATAAAAACTTTAATATTTCATGAAAAACGCAGGTAAGCACTTATTTGGTGATGGTAGTTTTTGGTTGTTCTGACTGGATGGTTGTAGAGTAATGATTTGTATTTATGTCTGGTAATTTGAGTTTTTTTACTAATGATCTGATGAACTGCCATTACATGGTTTGAAAAGACTTACCGTTGAACCTATGAATCTGCTGGACTCTTAGAGGGAGATTTTGGAAATCCCCTTTCTGCTCTCATTTTATTCTTATTACTCTTTGACTTGTCGCCCTATTAACCATTATCCCAAGATAAGATGGCAGGCTATAAGAAGAAGCATCTAGATCTATGTATTATGAATGCTTGGAAGGAAAGGAAGAGTAAATGTAAACCTTACTTTAGTGATGAGAACATCTTACCTGATGAGATGGATAGAATAACAAGTAGTAGTTTTTTTGAGAATGCCACTTTCTTATTCCAGTGACATTAATAAGGTATGCAATATTATTAAAAAGAATTGGAATATCTTGACCACTGTTGAAGAACTGAGAGATGTAGTAGCTGAAGGGCCACACTTTGCCTTTAGGAATAATAAGTCACTTAAAGGGCATCTATTTTTATAAACCTAGTAGGAATGTGGGTATAATAGAATCCAATAGAACTGGGACATATGCCTGTAGAAACTGTACAGCAAGTGACTATATATACACAGGGGCACACTTATATCCATACGGAGGTTGTAAGATCAATCTTGATTTCTATGCTGATTGTAGGACTAGAAACGTGGTATATTTCAGTGTCTGTACCACATGCTACATTTTCTATATATAGGGAATATAGGGAAAACTAATCATCTACTTAAAGATAGAATATTAGAACATTATAGAGATATAGCAAATGCTAAGGAGACTAATGCACTTGCACAACATGTAGCTAAGGAAGGTCGACGACAACTTTTTAAGTTTATGGTTTTAGAAGTTATAACAGAAGGAGGAAGGGGTGGTGATATAAGAAATATTACTGAGACAACAGAGCAGATCCTGCTGTTGAATGCAGATAAATCACCTGGCTTGAATGCTTGAATGCTAAGTTATCATTGAAACCATTTTTGAAAGCTAGACCACTGAAACATTGAATATAAGCATATGTGAATATGGATCTTTTATAGTGTTTATTATTATTTTTTTGTGCATATATATATATATATATATATATATATATATATATATATATATATATATATATATATAAATGCTTTTTATTCATGCTTTACATATGTTTTATTTATTTGATGCAGTATTTCTGGTGCATATATTTGACATCATCAATAATAATGATGAAGAGAAGTATTATTGGTCTATGCTTTTTTAAATGAGCATGTGTTGTAAGTTATTTTGTCTAAAGAAGCAGTTGGATGACCGTGAAAGCGGTCGCTCTATTAAAAAAGAAAAGACAGAAGACAGAATGCTGTCTGCTGTCTGCTGTCTCTCTATTAACAAAGTAGCCGGGAATTTAAGCTGGCATGTATACCCATTTTTCCTATTTTCCTGATAACAGACACCATGGATGTTTTGCTTATTGAACATGGCATTACTATAGTAAGAAGGAAAATGGACTGATGCCCATGCAATCATAAGACCAGCTCCTAACTCACTCCTCCATCTGAGCTCTGTTTCTGTACTTCTCTATCATTAAAATCCATCGCTTGCACTATGAAATGCCTAGGAACATTTATACTGCAGAATTTTGGCGCTACTCTGTGCATCCTTTCTACAACATTCATTTGAGGCATTTTGAGAGGTTTAAATATTCATTTTGTTGCACATTGCTTCCTTCACTATCTTCAAGCATCCCGATAATTCCTGAATAGTCACTTCACTTTCTGTTTTCTAACTCATCTACCTTCAGTTTTAGCTGACGTGATTTAACTTGAAATTGTGATATTTTTTGAGGATTACGGATGCACACCCTTGACATATCTGGCTAGCTCCTCTTGATACATTGCAGGTTATCTGCTATAACTTAATTTTTGTCCTGCTGCTTGTTACATGCTTCAGTAAACAATTCAGTAACTTGTAAAATAGCTTGATCTAAGCTTGTTAATTTATCCATGGCTTTTTGTAAATCGTTTAAGTTTTCTGACCTGTTTGCAAGTTAGGCCATCATCTTGTTTTTGATCCTGTAACTGTTTACTTCAGAGACATCAACATTTTCTTTTGACAGAAAATGTACTGCTGTTCACCAAAAACAACTGAGCCAAGAAAAATAGATGTTCAGAAATACATATGAACTAAATAATCAAAAACTCCTGTGAAGTGAGGAACTGCTTCAGGCAAACTGTTCCAGCATGTGAGATTTCATGCATGTGCCCTGGTTAGGCATGACAGAGCTATGAAAGCAGGATAAAGTGTCAGACTAAAACCTAAAGTCTAAAACCAATCTATCAGAAGGGTGTACAGTAAATGTCAAAGCTGGGGTACTTGAAAACATTTAACATGTAGTAATAGCACTGTGATGTTGGTGCCAAAACTGGACATCAGCATTATATTTTACAATGATTTTCATAAACTTAATTAGTTCTCTATATTTGATCTCTACAACATGCCTACGGCAGAAGAGTCACTAAAAAGGTTAAGGAAGATATGTTACCTTAATCTAATAGACACAACCAAAGAAATGTCTTCAAAAAAGATACCACCGTGCAGTCCAGGATAAACTGTGAAAGTTTGGGCAGGTGTATATCAATGACCAAATCTCCTGGCACCACAGCCCTTATGCCTTCTAGGAGGAAAATAATACGAAACCACCATTACAGAGCTTAAACCTGATTATGCAGCCAATAAAGTGCAGCATTACATCAGAATTTATCCTTGCCTGGTGTTTCTTTATTTTTTGTTGTAAGATATGTTGGTTTATCAAGCTATCCTAAACAAAAGGATATTAGCAGATCCATTTAACAAAACAAACTAAAAATAAAATGTCTTTATCTACTCCAAATGGCAAATGTCATTATAAAGTGCTGCCTCTCAGCTTACATAGGTCTCAAACCAATCTTTAAAGAATGATGGAGAAAAAGTTAAAACTCCTGACTTGCTATTTCTTACTTAGATGATATGATAATTTACAGTAAGGATTAAAAAAAATGTCTCACTTACCCAGAGAACAGACATTTCTGGATTCCATCTAGGCAATGTGCTAGATGGCCGCACATTTGAATTCTGACTTGCTTTTGTTGGAAGCTGGGTACTTAAGACATTGCTTTGTAAATTGTTTGCTGAAAGCTTAGTTGTGGAAGTTACAGACTACAACCAATATTTACACTGCTGTAGCGAAGATGAAAATAAGGGCTTTGTTGGGTTAGACAGTCATAGGTTCACAGGTTCATAGGTAGATACTAGGCTATCGGCACAAGGGCCTAAGTAAGCCTAGCCAACAAGGTTCCCTGGCATACGCTACCCAAGAAAGTTAATTTCCTGTGCCCCTGTCGAGCAGAGCCACATAAGTGATCCCTGGGGTGTATTTCATATTTCCCATCCACTTATCAAGATTTTTCTTGAAGAATGCTAATGAGGAACTTTGCTTGACATAGATGGGCAGCTTGTTCCATAGTATAGGAAGCCTCTGGGACAGGAATCTATCCCTCCAGCATGTCCTGTTTATTGTAGTGACAAGGTTTAGGTCTCTAGAGCATGTAGCTCAGAGGGATTGGGATTTTTTTAGGTGTAGCATGTCTGGGTTTAACATAGCTTTATATGTTAGGCAGAGATCACATTGGAGTAGGAAATATGCTACAGAGTAAAGCTGGAGTTTTTTTGAGACGGTCAGCGTACGGCATCTGTTTGAGGCCAGTAATCCTCTTTGTGAGGTACTTCTATGGCCTTTCCAGCTGCTGCAGATGCCTTGTGAGGTACATTCCCAAAGGGACATTGTACTCTATAATGGGTCTAATGAGTGCCGAGTAGAGGGGAACACTGACCTCTTTTTTCCTGGATGAGAACCCTTTTGTGATGAGGTGTGCCACATAGAAGGATTTCCTGACTACTGTGGGGATGTGATTATCAAAGGAGAGACTACTGTCCACTTGGGTCCCAAGGTCTCTTATCACACATTCAGCATTAAGTAGACTGCCGTTTACGTGGTAGTTCACGGGTACAGAGTTTTTATCAAAGGGGATGACAATGCAATTTTTGGCATTGATCTTGAGGCCATGCCTCTGACACCAGGCATCTGTCTCAGTGAGGCCCTTCTGTAGGATGTCCACATCATTTGGGGACTTGACTATGGCTCCTAGTTTGCAGTCATCTGCGAACTTCATTAGCCAGAAGCCTTCTGTGTTAGCCTGTACTTCAGAGAAGTAGATACCAAACAGGAGAGATCCCAGGACTGAACCCTGTGGTACTCCACTTGTCACTGGTTTGAAGTCAGATTTGGAGTCTGCAACTTTTACAGTGTGGGTTCTTGCAGTCAGCCAGTTGGCAACCCATCTTGTGATGTAGGGATTTATACCTAGTTTAGTGAGTTTAACTACAATTCCAGAATGGGGAGTGGTGTTGAAAGCCTTGGTGAGGTCAAGACAGGCTGTGTGAACCATCTTACCCTCGTCTACGGCTTAGGTGACTGCCTCAAAGAAGTCGATCAGGTTCAGAAGGCATGATCTGCCTTTCACAAACCCAAACTGGGTGGGGTTCTGAGTTTGGAAGTTACCAATGTCTTTGTTTATGAGTTCCATGATGATATGTTCCATGGGCTTGCAGACCAGGCTCGTCAGGCTAATAGGGTGATAGTTCCCAGAATCAGTGGTGGCTCCCCCTTTGTGGAGTGAGATAACTGTTGCTGTGCACCATTCAGTGGGCACAAAGCCTGACGTGAGACTATGATTGAACATGGTGCTTTGGTGTTGAGCCAGTTCGTTCTGAAGTTCATGTAAATTGCAGCCTGGGATATTGTCTGGTCCCATGGATGCTGTGTTTTTGGTTTTAGAGAGTGGAGCTTTTACCTGCATAGATGTGATTACAGGGACTCTGCATTCTTCCTGTAGAGCTAGGGGTGAGAGGGGGGTAAAGTTAGTACTGAACCTATCTTCCAGGATATTGGCAATATCAGATGGTTCTGTAATTTTTGTGTGGTTGTGCTGTAACTTAGAGCAGATCTGGTTGTTGCCATTGAGATTTTTGACATAGCTATAGAATGCTTTGTGGTTGCCCTTAGAATCAGTGGCGATTTTGTTTTCATAGCTGGCTTTGGAAGATCTTATAAGGGATCTCAGCTTTTTACTGAGGCTGCCCAGGTAGCTTCTCCACTCATGGGATTTTACTCTCTTTTGCAACAGTTTCTTCCTTCTGTTGTAGAGTTTTTTTATGGCAGGGGTCCACCAGATTGGCTTCATTTTTTTGGAGGATAGCATCTTGGTTCTGTTTGGGATAGTACAATTCATGCACTTGTGTAAGTGCTTATAGAGTGCATCTGTGTAGGATTGAGCAGTCGTAAGTGTATTGTCCATCTGCATGGTTGTCATGAAATTCACACTTCTGTCTTAAGAAGCATGAAGATGGCTTTGGAAAATTTTTTTACTGTGGTTTCCTTAATGGTGGGTGGGAGCAGGATGTGGGTATCTAGGGTGATTAGCTTATGGTTGGATCTGACCAACGAGGAGTTGACTTCAGGTGTGGTACACTGGTTACTCATGTTGATAATGATTAGGTTTAGGATATTGCTGCCCCTGGTGTGGGTGTGGATAAGTTTATCCAGGAAATGGGAATTTATGAATTCCAGAAAATGTTGAGCGAAGGAGTTGGTACATGAATAGTTTTCCCAGTTAATAGTGGTGTAGTTGAAATTGCCCACTATTAGGGTGTTTGGTTGAACCCTAATATTTTTCAGTATATCAAGAAAAGAGGAGTGGGAATCCTGGGGCATGGTGGGGGATCTGTAGCAAGCTGCAATTTGGATTGCAGTTTTGCCCAGAGTTAGTTGCACTTGGATAACCTCAGATGCATTATGCTGCACAGCTAGCCTGGAGGTGTGGATATCCTTAATGAATATGGACACACCTTCACCTTTGGTGTTCTGGTCCAGGTTAGATGGCCAAAATGTGTGGTATGAGTTATAGCCTGGTAATGCAGGGGTGCTCTATAGAGCCCTGAAACAGGTCTCAGTCACTGCGCAAATATCAATGTTCTCCATTTTAAGGAGTGCCTCGAGTGAGTGCATTTTGAGATTTAGTCTTCTAGCATTGAGTAGCATTACTCTCTGTTTTTGCTTGCCTGTTCCTGTTACGGTGGTGAATTTGTCATTTGAACCTTGCCTAAGAAAGCACTGTAGGGGCAGCAAGACCCTTAGCCAGTATCTGGAAACCCAGGGGCAACAGGTGCAGGCCATCTCTGGCAAAGCATCGTGGTATGTTGACCATATTGTCCCAGGCAGACAGATACTGGATCCCCTTAGAATGACACCAGAAGCTTAGCGAATTGTTAAAGTCAATTATTTTGTCCTTGTACTGCGGTATCATTCTGGGTGATGGCAGGATGCTACTCAGGGCTAGGGTCATACCTGCCTGGGCTACAAGATTGGAGAGCTCCTCCATGTCTCTTTTTATGTAGTCCAGGGAGGTACATCTCAGGTCATTCACACCAACATGGACAAAGACAGAGTCATATTTGTGCTTGTTGTGGAGTGACCTGAGTGTGTGGGTTATATGGTGGATCCTGGCACCTGACAGGCAGCTGACAGTAACCTTCTCCTTGTTTAGCATGGTGAGTGGGACATCAGTGTGCCTGACTATAGAGTCACCTATGACTAGTGTGTTGGGTACGTTGTTTTGCCTTATGGGCTGTGGTTTATTGGCACACTGAGTCTGTGGGCTATGTGTCATTTCGGTTGTGTTGGGGGGTGGTGGTTGCTTGCATTTCTACTTTGGAGGTCTCTGTTGCTTGAGCAGATTATTATTGAGAGCCTCTGTGAATGTTTTTGTGTTTCTATGTGTGGATTTTGGTGGTGTAGGTTTAGTGGGACCATGTGATTGTGGTGTAATGCAAGTGTTTACCTTCTCCTCTTGACTGTCAGGTTCAGTCTTGGTTGGAGAGAGCTTTACCTCCAGTTTGGCTAGATACGTGCATCTCTCACAGGTTGTGGTGTTGGTGGTAGGAGGAGAGGGTTGTTTGTGTTGTTTGTGTACATGAGGCAATTGCTACATTGCCCCAAGATGCCCAGATTCATCAAATAGACAGGAGAGAACACTGGGAGCTGACCCTTGGACATGCCTGAATAAAAAACTACTTTCCTCTAGACAAGTGGGGAAAGTGAGTATAAGAGCTGTTTTTCTCTACGCAAGTGAGGAAAGTAAGTACTGTTACTTACTGAAAACTGTTTTCCTCTAGGTAAAGAGGAAGGTTGAGTGCTGCAATAATTTGTAGCTTATTTAGTGCTTACAAGTTCTGAACAAGTGCTGAGCACAAATAAGCAAATTCAAGTGTTAAAACTAAGAATCCGTACCTGGATCTTGTGGTAGATAGGCTACCGAGTGCTTACCACTCCCACTGATAAGCTAGAAAGCTTCCTTCCAACATAGAAAGGCTTGGGGGGGCTCAGAAGCTTACAAGCAGTCCTGGATAGGGCAAATCTGTATCTTGACTAGACTACTTACAGGAAAGGTGGGAAACAAGCACAAACATGGGCTTTTAAACCAGAAGGTTGAAAGAGATGGAAAAATTGCCCAAACGGCCAATAAACTACAATTTCTGGGCCAGAAACCACTCTTGTGGTAGATAGGCTACCTAGTGCTTACCACTCTTACTGATAAGTTAAAAGGCTTCCCTCCAACACAGAAAGGCTTGGGGGGGGGGCTCAGAAGCTTACAAGCAGTCCTGGATACAGCAAATCTACATCTGGACTAGACTAGTTACAGGAAAGATGGGAAACAAGTGCAAACACCGGCTTTTAAACCAGTAATAGTTTTATAGAAAACTCACATTTCACTTTGAACATTTGTATGCCAAGGTAAATATTTTACTAAAGCAAAACCCCTAACTGGTCTGAAATAGAGAGGGCATTTATAACTTTAAAAGGATTGTATGTGTCTAGCCAATATTAATCAACTTGGGTTTCAATAAGACATTTATTGTGGAGATTGATAACTATGATGCTGAGTTAGGAGCCAGGATATTCTAAAAACAGCAATGCGAGGAATATTCCCTTTGCAAATTAATCATAAAATACTGCACATACGATATATGATGTTGTGGAAAAGGACAGTCTAGCAATTAACTTAGCAGTGTCATCCCTCAATTACTCTTTACTTGGCAAGAAATGTAAAGTGGTTAGGGACTGTGCCAACATAAATGAATGTTAAAAATAAAGACAGAGAAAGGAACTCTAATGTCTCACTCAATTTTTTTGAGTCTACAGCCCTATAACTTCCCCTATAGTCCTTGAGTATAACTAGGAAAGCAGATTGCTTGTCACACAGGAAGAAGTAAATTGAAAAGGAATCGCTGTGTGAAGGTAAGTATTTAAGTCCTGAACTGGCTATATGATGTATGACCTATGTTACCTTGGAAAAGAAAAATGGTTTTGCTGAATGTGTGAGTATGTAACCTGATCCAGATTCAGTTGGTTAGACTTAAACTAGAGTATGAAAAGAGAGTTCTGAAACTGGTTAGGACATAAATGTCCCTAAAAGAAATTTAGTTCTCAGTTAAGTAATATGCTAGTAAAATCAAAGCCGCTAAGGAAATTATGTTTGGCTGTGTTGTTTTGCAAAGTATTTGGAGGAAATTAAAAGCCTGCTAATCTCATGAAGGCTGCTGCTGTTGCATCAAAGAGGAGAAGTGCTATCATTTAAAATTCAGCCTCAAGATAGTATGAAAGCATCAGGAAAAGATCTGAATACTTAGTTAAGAGATTAATGGCCACTGATGGATTTTATTCTCCTTGCTCAAGGAACTGTGCCAAAATAATTGTAACACTGCTGGGAAGGACTAAGTCACGTAAGAAACTTTTTTGTTGTTCTTTAATGTTCTTTGTTTTCGCATGTTAATGTTTTTAATTTGGTCTGTATTGTTTAAAAAATCATGCACTGCAGCAAGCTAGGTTTATATACTATATATATATATATATATATATATATATATATATATATATATATATATATATATATATATATAAAACTATATAACAAATGGCTAATATATTAAAAGATTTACACAAACATCAACCAAAACATATCAACAACATAGATCTGTTGACATCTTGTACATTTTCTAGGTATTGCTCTGTTGGCATGGAAAAAACTAGAATTAATAGGTTCTTGCATGACTATATAAATCTGTACATCACTCTTGTTCTATCCAGCCATTATATTAATGCTCAATTTATACCTGACAGTTATATATGTGTACCCACAATTTTTAAGGAAATGAACATAATGCATGTACTGAGCATATTTCCCCACAAACAATTACAAAAGTGAAACTAAACAACAACCCTGAGCATTGCAATACCACTTTAACTAAGGTTGTGACACGGCACACAACAGTAAATTAGTAATGAACATTGTCAGAACAGGAACATGGGACAGTGTTTACCATCAGCCTTAATGGGCTTACAGTACACTTGCAATGTACCTCCTAAGGTAGCTTTGACCAAATAAGCTTAAATTTAACAAACCTGACATCCTTCACAGGCATTAGGGTCTAGGAACAATCGAAGCTAACATTCTACAACTGAACAAATTATGTGGGAAGTAGCACTAACCTAATGCAAACAAATATCTAACTCAGGAGAAAACCTTTCAACATAATCAGCTCACAGTCTTATAACCCCTTTCAAAGCAGTTTTCTACCATGATGCAATGGGAATCTGTGCATCTCATTGTGCATATACCATGTACATAGTATAATCTGGGATCATCTCATTATTCTTTCTGTATTGCACAATTTGTGTGATATACACAACTGATATACATCGTGAAAATTACTACACAATGCTGTGCACCCGTCTAATCAATTGTGGGCAGCTTTGCCTGCAAGGCCTGTTGTCTACACATAGATGGCAACAGTAACACCACCACCAGGGACTCCCAGCTCATCTAGGCCTATCCTGCCACAGTTGCCAATGCACCTTAAGCCTTACCTGCACCACCAGTGTGAGACAGCCCTGCACCAATTGCTAGTGCAATGGTACCCACCTGTTGCAGTCTAAGTAGAGATAACACATTTGCAATCATCAGGAGCCAGCAAAGCTTATGTGGGACCTAATATACATAAGGTTGGATGTCTGCATTGTTAGAATGAAGTCCATACTTCAGAACCTCATTTTGTCATGTCTCTGCCCAGAGCTGACTCCACCTTCTGAGCCAGAACCCAGTGATGACAGCTCCACAGGTGGTGAGTAATCTCCTACTTGGCCTAAGCTGCCAGAAACTGTATCTTGGAGCACCTAATCCTATCCCCCAACCTGATGCTCCCCTCCTGTTCATGGCTATGCCCACTCCTGTACATTGCCCAATAATCAACTCTTCATTGCCTTTCCTCTGTTTGTCCAGTGTCTCCATCTCTGTTGTGTTTCCCTTCCCTCATTGTGTTACCTGCATGCCCAATGAGACATGTCTGCTTGTCCCTTCTACCTAACTACCCTCTCTTACTAGCCACTTACTTCCCTGACTTCCTTCTCAACTTTCCCTTCTCTAAAAATATAGAAATGCACCTGTCCCAAGCTAGTCCCACCTATACCTTGCAACTTTCCAGATATTTGACAAATGCAAACATGATTTGCTCCCATTGTTTCAAGTTTCCATCCAAAAAGTGTGATTTTGTGATACCTCATAAAGTTATTAAATAATTTCAAGCATTATTATAATTCACCAGGATTATAGAGCTAAGACATTGAGAGGTATCCACCTATTTCACCTCCATATTGCATGTTTCTTATTTGTTCACCATATATTCTACCCACAGCTTGCTGCCCACTTCCACCTTTGCCCTATACTCCTATTTCCAACATTTAATCTGGTAAAAAAAATAGACAGACAATGCAGATGCCAAAAAAGGGCTCCCCTGTATATATATATATATATATATATATATATATATATATATATATATATATATATATATATATATATATATATATATATATATATATATATGGGTCTAGGACATTTCACTGAAAGCACATTTCAATGAAAAGCAAATTAGTGTGCACTTTTCACCGAAAGCTCAGTTCACCAAAAACTCATTTCACCAAAACACATTTCACCAAAAGTTGTATATGACTTTGTCCCTAGTGTAGTGTGACCCTGGAGTTAGTATATATACTAAGGGGGTGTGGGAGGCATCAGGGGTGTGGGGGGCATAGCCCCCACATATTTTAAATGTTTTGAACTATATACATGGATACTTGCAATTTAGATATATTACTCTTTTTCAAACATGATATATACTTAAAATATGTGGGGGGGCTACACCCCCCACACCCCCGATATGGGGGCAGTACCCCCCACACCTCCCCTACTATATATACTAACTCCAGGGTTGCACTACAGTGGGACAAGGCCATATACAACTTTTGGTGAAATGTGTTTTGGTGAATTGAGTTTTTGGTGAATTGAGTTTTTGGTGAATTATGTTCAGTCATTTGAGTTTTGGTGAAATGTGCTTTTGGTGAAATGTTCTAGACCCATATATATATATATATATATATATATATATATATATATATATATATATATATATATATATATATATATATATATATATATATATATATATATATATATATCTACACACACATATATATATATATATATATATATATATATATATATATATATACATATATACATATATATATATATATATATATATATATATATATATATATATATATATATATATATATATATATATATATATACATACATATATGTATATAGATAGATACACACACACACACACACACACACACACACACACACACACACACGTGTATACATATATGTATATATGTGTGTGTGTGTGTGTGTGTGTGTGTATAAATCTTTCTGTATTTAGACATTGCATTATAGATCATAGAGAGTAACATCAATACACATGTACATGCAATGAGAAATAGCATGTCTTGTCCTTTGGCAAAAATGGAGTCCAGTCCTTGTCATACACTATGAAACAACATCAGTCGAGCAATTGAGCTAAGCATTGCTGCACACTACCATGCAACTCTGAAATGCAGTAAAGCTAGCACCTTTACTCTTGCTGATTCAATGGCTCAATGTGCTCGTGAAATGATTTGTATTCTGCCAATGCAATTGATGTGGGGTTTGAATCCCCAGGGGGTTATATGATGTTTTTATACTGTTTGGTTTACAGTCTGAAGATTTGCTACATTTCCCTCATTGTTTTTGTTTTATGTGCATCTGTCTCCCTGTTTTAATTTGACTGCTTGTGTTGTACTATTATAGACGATATGACTAGGAAAGGCATGGATTCATATCCCTTGGGGCCTACTGATCTTTTCTTGCTATCAGTCTGCAAATATGTTACATTTTCATAATATGTGTGTCTTGTGACCTACTTTAGTCTGAATATTTGTGAGGCTCCCCTTGTTAAGGAACTGACGATCTATTGATATGTGATCTGAACTGATGAGTCTTTTCCATTGTGGGTATGATATTTTCCTTTTTAAATAACACTCACATTGTGGTTCAGGTCCACTGCTCACACTGTGTTGGTGTCAGGACTTATGCAGCTGTATACACCATTGTTGCTTTACCATATCCCACATTTGTTGTCTTAATTTTCAGTTTTTCTACATTTAGGTATAGCTGTACCACATTTTTCATTAAGTTTTGCTACCCTGCTTTGGTGGCAACTCTCTTTGTACCTTTTTGTCCATCTCTGTGGATTCTGTCAATTATGAAGCCTCTACTCCAATTATAGGCAGCCATGACGTTGTGCCTTTCATGTACTATTTCTCTGCATATAAAGTGTACATGACATTTACACTTTCAGCATCATTTTCCTGTCTGTGCATGCAGACTCACAATCTCTACTAGAGGTGCTTGTGAACATTTGATGTGTACCTTATCTGCTCCTTCTATAAGCCGTCCATGAGATGATTTAGCATGATCAGACCACAGGTTTATGCTGACTCCATGACAAGCAGCTGCTCATCCCACACAATGGCCTCAACACGTGCACAGGTGAGAAACACTGTGGCTTGTCATGCATATAATGTAAGTAGTGCTTGTATGGTCATAAATTTAATCCCTGTGGTTATTAGTTATTGATATGGTCACAAGCTTAATCCCTGTGGTTATTAGTTCTTGATATGGTCACAAACTTAATCCCTGTGGTTATTAGTTATTGATATGGTCACAATCTTAATCCCTGTGGTTATTAGTTCTTGATATGGTCACAAGCTTAATCCCTGTGGTTATTAGTTCTTGATATGGTCACAAGCTTAATCCCTGTGGTTATTAGTTCTTGATATGGTCATAAGCGTAATCCCTGTGGTTATTAGTTCTTGATATGGTCACAAGTTTAATTCCTGTGGTTATTAGTTCTTGATATGGTCACAAGCTTAATCCCTGTGGTTATTAGTTCTTGATATGGTCACAAGCTTAATTCCTGTGGTTATTAGTTCTTGATATGGTCACAAGCTTAATCCCTGTGGTTATTAATTCTTGATATGGTCACAAGCTTAATCCCTGTGGTTATTAGTTCTTGATATGGTCACACGCTTAATCCCTGTGGTTATTAGTTATTGATATGGTCACAAGCTTAATCCCTGTGGTTATTAGTTATTGATATGGTCACAAGCTTAATCCCTGTGGTTATTAGTTCTTGATATAGTCACAATCTTAATCCCTGTGGTTATTAGTTCTTGATATGGTCACAAGATTAATCCCTGTGGTTATTAGTTCTTGATATGGTCACAAGCTTAATTCATGTGTTTATTAGTTCTTGATATGGTCACAAGCTTAATCCCTGTGGTTATTAATTCTTGATATGGTCACAAGCTTAATCCCTTTGGTTATTAGTTCTTGATATGGTCACAAGCTTAATTCCTGTGGTTATTAGTTCTTGATATGGTCACAAGCTTAATCCCTGTGGTTATTAATTCTTGATATGGTCACAAGCTTAATCCCTGTGGTTATTAGTTCTTGATATGGTCACAAACTTAATCCCTGTGGTTATTAGTTCTTGATATGGTCACAAACTTAATCCCTGTGGTTATTAGTTCTTGATATGGTCACAAACTTAATCCCTGTGGTTATTAGTTCTTGATATGGTCACAAGCTTAATCCCTGTGGTTATTAGTTCTTGATATGGTCACAAGCTTAATCCCTGTGGTTATTAGTTCTTGATATGGTCACAAGCTTAATCTCTGTGGTTATTAGTTCTTGATATGGTCACAAGCTTAATCCCTGTGGTTATTAGTTATTGATATGGTCACAAGCTTAATCCCTGTGGTTATTAGTTCTTGATTAATTCATTTCACATATAAAAAACTCTTCTCATTTCTTTTCATTGAGGCATGATTTCTGAGAAGAATTTAATTCACTTCACAAGAACATATCTCTGTATTCCAACATTAAATTCATTTCACCTTTCCATAATTAATTAAAACAATCATAAAATTAGTGTATTCTGTAGAATATCTAAACTGGCATTCCTGTTTGACTTATTTAAAAATCTTAAAAGCAATGTATATTCTCTGACAAATTTTGTTTTACAGATGATTCCACAGAAAGCTACACTTGAAATACAAGTGGGTAAATAAAATACCCTGTCTGAACAAAACATGCAAAGTCCACTGTGTTTACAATTAGTTTGCCAATGGTACATGTAGAGTGCTCTGCTAATGATGAGGATGATAGTTGTGTATCATTACTGAGACAAACATCGATACCCAAATCACATGCTTATTATCTCATATTAATACAGGGTGATATAAGTGGCTGAATTCACAAGATGGGATAGGTGTATCTATCTACTCCCAACCTATGCATGTCATCATCAACTATTATTGTATCTAACTCTCTGTGACACTTCAAAGCCACATATTTGGTAGATCCACGCCTGAAATGTCTCATGTATATTATTCCACAGTAGCAGAGACTATTATACTTAGCATGACATCCATGCACGCTGTCTGGCATTGCATGCCATTTGCTGAGAAAACAGTGCATTCCTTTTCATTTATATTAACACCCAGATCACAGCTACTTGTTTTCAGGGAAATGTTTGCTCAGTTTCCTTACCATCTTACCTGCCTGACCTAATACAATCCATGCTGGATTTGCTTTTGTCCATTTAGTACACTTGACCATGTAATGTCCTATACTTAATCTCTACCAGCAGGCACTGCATATGTCCTGTGTATTTCCACATGTGATTTTTTTGCATGCAGCTCATGATGTCTGACTGCTTTATATTCTCTTTCTCATCGCACGTCTCGCTACTCTGTAGAGCAGTTAGTGTTTTTACACGAAAACAACTGTTTCTACTCATCATAAAATGTCCTTGAGATTATTTTCAATATTCCCTTTGGGATTTCTTACACAAGTGCTGCTATATTGATTTTAGTTGCATTTGTTGTACTGCATATTTCATGAACATCCAGCTCAGGACCAGCTGTTTTTAATTTCCTGAAGTAATGTACACTAGATACAGATTACAGGGATGCAGGTTTTGTGATAAAGTACCCAACTACCCTTCAATTTATTCATCTATGCATCATCCATTCAGCAGCCTATTCATTCATCCACCCAGTCAGCCTTTCAGTCATCATGCATCCATCTATTAGCAGGAAGCCACCATCATCCATCCATCCATCCATCCATCCATCCATCCATCCATCCATCCATCCATCCTTCCATCCATTCATCTATCCATCTATCCATCCAAGCAACCAGACATCATCCTCGTTCAGTTCACTATAATGTGGACTTCATTCTTGTAGGCTTACTGATGGTCCTAAGGAACCAACCAAGCATGAAGCACCAGTCCTTCACAGGATGCATGCACAAACACACAAAAGAAACAAAACGCAAGCACAAACACACACACACACACACACACACACACACACACACACACACACACACACACACACACACACATGCACACAAACACATGCACAAACCCACAAACCCAACTTAAATCTCACGTTGATGTTAAGGACACAAGCAGATATACAAATTTTCACTAAATGAACAAAAGGCACTGCATCCAGGATAACCTGAGGCATCAATGCTAACTGATGCATTACTTGGACTCCCTTAGATTTGTCTTCTACATTTGAAATTTGTATAATAATTGATTGTTATTCATGTTTTATTAAGTACTCTGTGGGGGATAAAGCTTAGCACCATTAGTCTAAGACATTTGACACTTGACCCTCAATACATCATTTCTGTACCTCATTCTGTTTATTGATACATCACAATCTGCTGTTGATTAGCAGGAAGCTGTCTTAAATTGTTGGTTTGTGAACATAGTAATCACACTGGTACAGTTATGACAACAATGATAAAGCTTCAAAATGACATGAAACGCTTGTGAAATGGCTAAACTTATTAATTGAAAGGTTTGCCATTTCAACAGAGTATTCTATTTTGCTTTGATTTCTTGTTTTACATACTGGTAGTCAACATTTTTGGTTCTGTTTGTTAATTATACATATTTGCAATACGCAGCAGATTGGCATCTACAGATGTTATATCAGATGTTAATGTAAAAACTTAAATGCTCAATTTATCCTACTGGCAAATGAGCACTGAATCAAATGTTGATTTGATTCATATAACCATAATAACCTAGTAAATCTCATGGTGGTATGCATGTACATCTCACATAGGAAAATAATGAAAGTCAGCATAATTTGTTGCAATATTGGTAAATATATAAATTGTGAAACGTTTAACTGGTATGTTAAGTAGATAATAAGGCAAATTGCTTCAAAGACAACATAATGTATTTAATAGAATTGAAAAAGCTGAAGTCAGTTTATGAAATGGTTATGCAGAAAAAAGATTCAAAACACATTCTAAAGAGAAGCTTTCACTTTATGGCTATTTCAAACTTAGGCAAAATGTCTTTCTGAATTCTCCTATCATATCAGCTCAGTAATAAAAAAACGATCTTGGCATGCTGCCATCTTACAGTACACAGATAGATGTGTTTATAAACTATGGCTTAATTTTTTTATCTAGGAAACATTATTTTCTTTGCTTTAATAGTAATTTACAGAGTCAGTCTGATTATCGTATATAAATTCTGCAGATGTACCTTTTCTGCATACTCAAACCATCACAGCTTAAGCACTGTATTTTCCTCATGCAGAAACAATTGTTCCTATTGTTTTCACTTAGTACCATTTTTTGGCAGAAAATTGCACTCTATATACATTAAAGGTAGCCTGAATAATTTGTAAAACGGTGTCTTCTAATGGCACTGCATAAAGTGGAAACAGAATTCCTTTATTTTTGATACCTGTCATAGGCAGAAGTTTCAAAAGGAATGCAATCTTTTTCAGACTATCTCTTGTAGAACACTAAAATCTATAATAGCTCTGACACCATGCTTTTAGATTACTGAAGAAATATTGCCCTCCAGAGAATGGATATAAAATGAAATACATGAGCAAATTATTTACCTGTTGAGGAGGCCTGCTATGTTAACAAATTATCTTGACAAATGCAATTTCTGATCTCAGCATGCTTTCTATCTGATGGGATGCTCACAAGTGAGACAAACTGTCTTGTGTAAATATCACACCTATTGCTAACTCAGTAACTAATACATGATTGTAGGTAGCATGAAAACAACTGTTTCCACAGTTCGGTAGCTTATTTCTTTTCATACAAAATCCCAGTATAGCAAACAGGGATATAACGCTGGCTGAGCAATACTATAAGTGATTTGTGACCCCATATATGAAACTAATTAATGTAATTCTCAGAGCATGCATCTTTGCAGAAAATTGCTCATTTTCAAATAAGAATTTAAAAATAGACTCAAAGTTGAATTTATGCAAATACAATAAATAACACTAAATGTCTTTATTCACTTAGCTTGCTTGTTCTCCAGTAAATTAAAGTTTCAAGCAACTCAAATGTATCCTTACTGTCTGCATCACCATTTAATTGTAGTATAAGAATTTAAAACATAAAACAGTAAAAAAGTTGACCTATGAACCTATAAGGCAGCTGGGCTCCTAAATAAATTACTCAGTAATTTATAAGGCATTGTAATTATATGTTATTTGGATCACAGTATAAAATATGATATGACACATAGGGGTTCCTTCCTCTTTTTTCTTCAACATGATCAGTTATTATTATTCTGGAGCATTTCTCCCTGGGCCTCCGCTGAAAACAGGATCTGTGGAACCTAGTCGGACTTTCCCGGTCAACAAATGTTAAATAAAATAAAATAAAAATAAAAAAATTATGGTTCCATACAACTGTATTTCATTGATTAAACTAAGTGCAATAGACCTTCAGTGTTTGGTTGAAATTGCAAAACATGAAGCAGAATCAAAACTAATTTTATGGTGTGCAAAGGCCACATGCATGTCCAACATGCAACAAGGTCTGAGTTTCTCTCCATTTATTTAATGTAATCAATTCCAAGGCCTATGAACTACTGAGATAAGGGAATTTCCTCCTCTTGATGAATTCCAGTTTGAGTTCATTTTTGCATTTAGTATTGTTCATACTCATGATATCAGCAGTAAGAATATACTTCTGTCAGGATATGAGTACCTTTGCAGGCTGTTATAAAGGTTTTATGTTTTTAAGCATTCAGAGAAATGTCTTCCCTTTATGCATTTATCTACTAATCTGTGTATCTATCTTTCTATCAATCTGTATAGTTTCTAGCTGTGTATCCATCTTTCTGTAAAGTTTCTATAATACTCTTGTCTTCTGTCAGGTATAATAACCAAGTGAATTGTTATTTAAAAAAAAAAAAAAAATATATATATATATATATATATATATATATATATATATATATATATATATATATATATATATATATATGTAAGGTCCCCTTCAGAAACCCAAATGCTCCTTTGCTTGGCCATCCTGTTGAACTTTGTCCCTTACCACTGCGATAGTGTGATCTTGGAGCTGGTATATTCAGTTAGGGTGGTGGGGGGTGCGGCCCCCCCACATGGGGGGAGTGGGTGGTGAAGCCCAATACATGGCTGGGTTTGCTTTCCTTCGACTTTACTTTTTTTCAGGATGGCCAAGCGGTTACTTACCTGGAGTAGAAAGTTGGTGTTCCAGAATGTCAGTGTTGTGCGGTCATCGGTCTTTTCGTCTCAGAGTTTTGGAAGTAAGCATTCAGGTTTCTGAAGTAGACCCATATATATATATATATATATATATATATATATATATATATATATATATATATATATATATATATATATATATATATATATATATACACACACACACACACACACACACACACACATATATATATATATATATATATATATAAAATAGAAACTCTTCTGGATAGTGTGGTAGTTTTCAAAATGTGAGGGTACCATTACATGAGTATCATTTAAAATTGGGATATACAGCAAAGTGATGATTTTAATTTAATATGATGATTTTCTCCTAGGATGACCTTTGAAGAACAGGTTAAAAGAGTTCAGCAATGAAACCTCATGCAGACAAAGCATTACTTAGTGAACTATGCTCTTTTGAGGAACTGTTAATTATTAAACTCAAAACAGTATATTACTATACTACTGTATATTTCCTGGAACAGTGGTGACACCACAATGTTAATTTTAAAATGCACAGCAGAATATTATTCCACCCTGTGGGTAGGGTGGGAGGAGCCAGATGCATGCTGACACAGTCCCTTGGGGTGGGGTTGAATGCAAGTTAACAGCCATGATATGGACATTAGGCTCACCAAGTCATTGCCTGTTGGCAGCCTGCAAATGTGTGCGGAAGCATGTTCTCATCAGGAGAAGGAAATTGTGGACCTCACTCTGAGCATGGATCACACATTCCACTGAAGAGATGTTGGTTAACCTATTACAAATGCCCTCATTGCCAGGATGCAGCAAGGGCATAAAACAATCTCATTCCTACCAGAATAATGACCTCCTATGGACTGGTTGTACCCTAAATATGTGTCAAGTTCCCTTATATGAAAATTAATGTGTTATGTCCTGTTGAGGGAGTTTTGAAGACCCACAGGCCTGGGAGATGAACCATTTACAGGTAACCTATGTCCATTAGAGATATAGGTGCCATACCAGGGATGAATTTCTGGTTTCCCATCCAATTGTCCAAGTTGCACTTGAATTGGGTTAGGAAGGAACTCTGTTTCACATGGATGGGGATCCTGTTCCATAGATAGGGTAGTCTCTGGGATACATACCTATCTCTCCAGCAGGTCCTATTTATATCACTGGCAATGATTAAGTCTTTAGAATGGGTAATTCTGATGCTGTTTGTTTTGTGGATGTGTAAGAGGTCCATCAGAGTGAGGTCTGCCAATGCCCTGTATGCCAGGTATTGATCTCCCCTCAAAAGCCTGCAGGAGACAGAATACAGGGATAGGGCTTTGAGGCAGTCTGCATAGGACATATCACTTATGCCCTGTATTCTTTTAATGAGGAACCTATGTGGACGTTCCCGTTGTTAGATATGCCTGGTTAGGTACATACGAAAGGGGGCATTGCACTCAGTGATAGGTCTGATGAATGCCAAATACAGTGGAGCAATGACTTCCTTGGACTTAGATGCCATACCTTTGTTTATAAGTTTTGCAACATAGAATAATACTGTTCTAATACTTCTTGTGTAAATCTATATCAGGTTAATATAAGTTACATAAAACACCTGCATTCTATACTCATTCTATGCTCAATCCTAGTAGATACACAGTTTCCTAGCAAGAGGAGCCACTGCTGTAAGTTAAAACTAAACACAGTCATAAAACATACACATCAATGTTTGAAATGTAGTATATGCATAAATAATATCAATGATATAATATAATGAAATGTAGTATATGTATAGAATAATATCAAGTTAAGAAAGACAGGCCTCAAAGGAAATGAACCCATGACTTTGTTAATGGAATTTACCATGGTAGTACATTTGTAAGGGGAACCACTAAAGCTGCAAGAGTTAAAGTGGTTATAACACACATATATTAGGAAAATGTAGCACATGATCAGACTGCATACAGAATAGTGCAAAACAACATACGACCCCAGAGAATTTGAACACCCCTACAAGTCCACTGGCACAGGAAAAAATGATTCAAAAAGTTCATTGAGCTACCGAAGGAGCTGCAATACGATTATTGACTGTACTTTATTATAGATTGGTATCCAATGTATAGCTCTTTTGCATGACTTCATGTGTAAGCCAAGGATTTTTCTTTACTTTTGCTATAGGATGTAGAGTGCTGGGGATTCTAAGATGGATGGTAGATTATAGACAACTTCTGAATGGAATTCCCATTGCTTAAAATTAAATTGGTAGTATTTTCAATATTTAATGCATAATTATAAAAGCAAACTCTCTGGAATGTGCATGTAGTATGCAATACTGACTTCCGTTAACCTTACAATTAAACAGCAATGGATTTTGTGTGTTGTTAATCCTCTAGAAGCTCATTCAACATGGCACAGGAAACAAGCTCCATGGAAACTCAGACAACAAAAGCAAAATCTCATCACTGGAGAAAGAAACATGATCTCAAAGATCCTGAATGGAGAATAAAGACCAAAAAAAAAAAAGGATTTCAACAACCAAAATAAAGCTGGACCCTAATTTTAGCACAGATGAATTGAGATCATCACAACAACCTGTACAATTCACTTTTGAAACCATCTTATTGTACCTGTCCTGCAGAAATGAATCATTAACCATTAACATTATCAGAATGGATGCTGCAAGAAATGTCGTTAATCAAAAGATCTATCTGACATCAATGAAAAATTACGGGATTTAGAGGTTCACACTTGGAGGAATAATAACCTGATTTGTGAAGTGCTAGAAACTATTAAACTTTCAGAATTGTTGGCAAAAACAAAATCACTGCACCAGATAAAGTCCAGACCAGGGTCCAAAAATATAATGCAAAATATAAGCAGGCAAAGGACAAGCATAATTAATTAATGATTAATTTAGTAAAAAAAATGCAAGTGCTTTTGCATAGTACTCCTACACTTCATCAGACATAAAATTCTATCACAAGCCTAAACATTTTATACACTTAAGCTAATCACTGCTAGCAACCTTTTCCCTCAAATTAAGTAAATCAAACTAAGTAATTAGTAGAAACCAAGTGATTTACAGTAACCTAACACTTTAGCAAAATTAATAAATTTCAATATGTTCTAACCACAACTTGCATAATAGATTTCAGATATAATAAATAAGACATCTATTACAGATATTTAAACAGCATAATATGCATCATGCATAAACCATTTTATCATGGTGTTGCAAATATACTGATATTTTGGAAAATTTAATGGAGAACTGCATCAACAAGGGCTGAAACAGTCCTGCCATCCACATAGTTAACTAAGTATAAACCTTATATGAAGTTTACAATAAAAAAAACTTGGATTGTTGTCTACAGTTAAGGGCATTTTCCATCAGTTACTGCAAAACAGAAAGCATGCTGATTCTATTCAAGTGGGACTAGCTCATTACGCATTGAGGAAATTCCAAGTAGAAGCCATGCCAAGGCCAGTCTATGTAAAAATCCTTAACTATCAAAACATAATAGCAGTACTGAAGGTTTACAAACAATATCATTTCATACTGAGGGATCACAAAAAATACTCTCAAAAGACCTGTTTCTAACCTAAAAATTACAGCAGTAAAAACTAGCCCCGTACTTTTCTTGTTTGATTCAAAAGTTGAAGCAAATCTCAGATGTTATTTCCAGCAAAACTGGTGCCGTGGTTACCATTGCTATGTCACAGCAAGAGGTTCTCCAGTTCGATCCTCGACTGGGGTGCCTAATGTGCGGAATCTGCATGTCCTCCCTGTGGTCACGTGGGTTTCCTCCAGGTGCTCTGGTTTCCTCCCACATCCCAAAGACATGTTGTAGGTGGATTGGATACTCTAAATTGGCCCTAGGCATGAATGCATGCATGTGTGTGCCTTCTGTGGAAGGTTGGGTGCCAGGCTGGCAACTCGAGACCGTAAAACTCCACTGCTAATCATGAACAGACACGTGATCCGCTGTGGTGACCCCTAACTGGGAAAAAGCCAAAAGAAGAAGAAGAAGATTTCCAGCAAAACTATCTTTTACTTATAAGACAGTACCAAATTAGCAATCCAGATGAAGCTAACTCATTATTTCTTAAATTATTTTGTTATTCCACAAGATAAATTCTGTTTTTTTTTCTGTATTTTAACTGATGCATGTATTTAGCACTCATGGATAAACTGAAGTGACTGTCCTTTTTTTCCAAGCAGTTTATCACTAGGTAGGTGATGTGCTATTGATAGACTACATGCAATAAAATACTTTATCTTGTGGTCTATAATTCTTGACATGGAGGAACAAAATTTGTCTCTCCAATCTGGCTTTGTTGATGTGGGAATTGCTTCACTGTTAAACATGTTTGTGCCTAATAATGGATGCTATCTTATTTTGTGCAGGCTATCATTTATATGTCAACAACAATCTTTAATAGTTAAATGTTTTATGCTAACATCAGCATCTTTTCTTTAACTTAGCAGCTATTTTTGTCACTATTAATGAACAGTTTGTTGTAATTATAGATGGAGATATTTTTCTACTGCGGGACAAAGAGCAAGTTGTTCTCTTTTCTTTAGGTATAAAATTCATTCATATACATAATATGTGGATATAGAGATGTACCACAGGTTGACCTGGTAAGAAAAGTTATAGTATTTATAAAATCAGTGTCAACTACTGATTTTACTAATTGATTTGTTATTTATAATGTCAGTTAATGACACTTAAAATTAGATACCAGGAAAATGTGTCCAGGAATACTTTCTATTTACTGTTCATACAAAGTTATCAGTTTCATGTTTTAATTCTTAACAATACCTGTCATGGGTTCAGTTAACAATAACATAATCATTAATAATTTCTTTTTTTTTTTTTTTTTTTGTACTGAGCTGGCTTTTACATATAAAATGCATATGTGAACTGATCTTAATGACATTAGCTAGATAATACTTTTTGTTTTTTTAATATAGTCTCATTAGAAAACATTATCATGGTTTAGGGCATGGCCAAGGATGAACACAGGATAGCAGCGGATTTCTTCAGCTCCACCAACATAACTACAATAACAGGAAATTATTACTTCAAAATTCAACTAATGGAATAATTTTCTTTCTAATAACATTTGGAATATCAGTATCTTGAATAATATTTAAAAAAGAAAGAAAATTTAACTAATTTTCCTGTCAGAAATCTTTTTGGAAATTTCTCTCTCATCACTTCTGTTCAGAATGAGTTCCAGCAAGGCTAACAGCCAGGATTCCAGCATTAAGAAAGAGCTTCAGTCTTTACTATCAACTATTCAGCAACTAACAACTAAAATGGACAGACTGGATGTTAAAATTGATAACTTTATAGAGAAAACCACAAAACAAATGGATGTGCTACATCAAGATCTACAACATCAAAAAGCTCTGATTACTGGTATAGAAGAGACACTTAATGATATGGACAACAGAATTAAGGAAGAAGAAATAAACATTGAATTCTTATTGAAACAAAACACACACATTCAATCCAAACTAGATGACTTGGAAAACAGATCCAGATGCAATAATATAAGGATTTTTGGACTGACAGAAAATATAGAAGGTAATGACATTACATCTTTTTTAAATACTTGGCTTCCCAAAACTTTAGATCTGTCAGAAGCATTTTCTTTTGGTATTGAAAGAGCCCATAGGTCTTTATCTAATTCTAATACAAATAAAAAGTATCCTAGATCAGTTATTGTAAGATTTTTATCATCTTATGACAAGGAGATGGTATTAAAATCTGCATGGGCTAAAGCACCTATAAAAATTAATGAAGCAACAGTGCGTTTTGACAATGACTATTCTTCTCTGGTAATATCAAAAAGAAAGGTCTTTTTACCATTAATAAGAGAGCTTAAGAAAGCACAGTTCAAAACTCATCTTTTATTTCCTTCCAAGCTAAAAATCTTTTTACCGGATGGCCCTAGAATTTTTGAAGACTTGGACTCTGCTTTGCTGCACATTAAAAAAAATAAAATACTAGATAAAATAGAGGATATGGAATGGGCAAGTCCTTCGCTAAAGAGAATGGCAACAGGAACTTCTTGGAAGACATCAGAGAAACAAAAAAGACTAAAAAACAAATGACATGTTTTATATTTCTTTGAACTCTTTAATTACTGTTACTACATTTGCAAGAAAACCACAAATATTTTAATGGTTTGTTCAAAGTTATTTCAAAATGCAAGAATGGAATTTTGTTTTATAAATAATCAAACTTCCTGAGGAACAAATAACCTGATATGAATCATCTTGTTTCTCTTTTGTGACAAAGAGACCTAAGGTTAGTAATTTGATACATTTCCTTTCTTTTCTTGTTTTAAATAGTAGCATTCTCTTTAAACTAAACATCTTGAGAGGGGTGGGGGAGAGCAGGGAGATGGGAAGGATGAAAAGAAGGAAATAAGGGGAAAATAATCTATTATCACTTTAAAATTATTTATGCTGTTTAAATGTTACTGCTATTTATTACACCATGACTAAATTGCTTAAATATATGATATCAAATAATATGTCATGATATAACTGCAGTTGACTAGAACTAAAAGTGTCTGAAATTAATATGTTTCAGGTTTTACTTTATTAAAACAAACAGCAAGTAAATGTCTTTGTAGGTACCTTTTTTTTTTTTTCTCTCTCTCTCTCTCTCTCTCTTTCTCTTACTTATAGGGTAATAAGGTTCTGATAATAATGATATGTGTATGTAACAAACTCTGAATGAGAAAATGAAATGGGATATATAAAACTAAGTTATGTTTATGTTAAACAATTGAAGGCTTGGTTTCACTGCCATAGAGACTGCAATGACTTGTGAAGTGCTTCGAGAAGGTTTTACACTGCATAGATCCATTTGTACTACAAAATGAATGTCTGTCACTTACTTTTATTAGAATTCCCGCCAGAATGTTATGGGAGACAATTTGGGTGTGGGTATCCTCGTGAATAGTGTCCTCGAGTCGTTTTTAAAGCTTCAACATCAAGAAAACGCGCAGAGAAGCTGAAAGCAGCCATTTTGAACTTTGACCCCTGATTTCACACAGACTCATCGCAAATTCAAGAAGTAAACTGTTTCAGGAAGTAGAACTGCTGTAAATGCGGTATTGTGATGAAAAACGAACTTTATGACAACAGAAATGTGAGTTTTTCTTTATAATAATTTACTTATTTAAGATGTAACTTATAAAATATAAAAGTTATAATGATTTTAAATGACTTAATATGCCATAGTAAACAAATGAGATAATTTAGAAGGCATAGAAGGTAAAACTCATGCACAAATGTTTTTGAAAGCTTATGTGACTGCTGTACCTTAAAACATATAGATGCATATGATTTAAAGATATGTAATGTTATAATGCATCTGCCTTGACTGAAAGATAAGTAGGTGCATTATTATGATTATATTTCAGAAGAAAATGTCATGTGATACATTTTAAAGCTGCAGTGCAGATATATAGGATACAGATGGCTTTCATCACAATGATTTGTGTATAACCAGGGATCAATATTGCTGTGTAGTATGTTCTTTTAACTTATATATTGTGAATATTCATTTTATTTTATGATAAGAATGAGTATAAGAAGGAAGCTTTTAGTGCATGTAATTTAAAGTTTTAAAACTACTAACAGTACTACTTTGACAGAAAATGGGTATACCCTAATGTAAGTAATGTCTGAGTCATGATAGCTTGAGATAACAAATGTTATTGAATTCAACTGAGCATAAACATATAACATGAACTTATTATTACAAATTTTTATTAAACTACCATATGGGTATTCCTCCTTTTTTTTTTTTTTTCCTCTCTCTCTCACTCACTCTCACTCTTCTCAGCTCTCACTTTCAAGATTGTTAGAATGCTATTATGATTATGAATTTATTATATAGAATAGATGTACATAGCAATATTAGTTGATTATAAATGTTTTATATGATTATATGAAGCTGTTATATAAATTATTTAAGCTTTGCTATAATAGATAATCAGATTAAATGAGGTTAACTTTAGTTAATAATAGTTAGTATTGAAGTAATTTAGTGGCAGCTGGAGTGCTGCTGCTTAGGATAGGGGGATAACTTGAGTGGTATTTGCTACTCGAAGTTGGAGTTTTTAACTCCAGGCTGGATGCATTGTTTTATCCAAACAATATTTTCACCTGATTATTATCATGTGTATATAGTTTTGACATCCACATTACATTTTATAAACTCATTGTCACTACAAACAAGAGTTAGAATTAAACAAAATGTCATAAGATTTTCATTAAATACAGTTGTAATTAATAGAATACCTAAAGGAGGAGACATAATACTAGTTATTTTAGTAAATGTTACTCTGATTATGAGTTTTATATGTTTATAACAGTTAAATGGTAACTTTAAAAGGAATTTCTTTAAATATTAATGGACTGAATAACCCATGTAAAAGGGCAAGTTTAATGAGATATATTAATCTACATAGAGCCAATTTAATATTCCTTCAAGAAACACATCTCCTAAAAAAGATATAGATAAATTAGCCACTAATAAATATACAGTCTTGGCTAGCTCAGAACACACACAGAAAAAAGAGGAGTGGCTATCTTATGGAACAAAAATATGCCTATACCTAAAACTATTAAGTCTTATAAAGATGATAAAGGAATGTTCTGTATGGTCACAATACAGATTAATGGGAAAATATATACATTAATTAATGTATACTGGATTCCAGGAATTGGCACTAATACAGTGAAACACCATCTCAATAAGATTATATCATTCTCTATAGGAGATATTATTTTAGCAGGAGATTTTAACTGTATTCTGCATGAAAAAGACACTACTGCTATAGGAAAAAGGAAAATCACATCTAATGCAAAACATTTAAAGGATTTCATTAACTTATATCATTTGAATGATATTAATAATCAGGCAGATTCTAAATCATTACCATACACTTTTTTTTCTAATAGACATAAAACTTATTCAAGAATAGATAGAGTCTTTATTTCTAACCAACTGGTAACAGCCTTAACTAATTCTAAGATCATTTCATGTCCTATATCAGATCATAATTCAATTGTCTTTGAATTTATGGTAAATAGTACTTATAATGTTCAGATTAAAAGAATACCAGCATACTTAACTCAACTAAAGGATTATAAAGATTATATACTTACAGAGGTGCAACATTTCTTAGACTTAAACACTACACCTGACGTCTCCATTATTTACATTTGGGATGCTCTAAAATCATATTTATATGGACAAAGTATCAGATGGTATAATAATAAAAGGAAATCTTGGGACAAAGAATTAATAGACATTCAAAACAAGTTAGACTCATATAAACATAATAATAAAGAAAATATTATGGACAAAAAAGTCATTGAGGAAATAAATAAATTAAATGAGAAATACAAAGAAATTTTAAGTCACAAAGTCAAAATAACATTAGAGAAATATAAATTTTTGTCTTACTCAATAAGTCCCAAATATTTACATAAACTTAAAAATAAAACAAAAAGGCTGAATAAACAAAATCACATCAAAGAAATTTTCTCTCCAAGGAAAACGAAGAACGTTTCTAGTTTACCAGAAATATTAGATGAATTTAGAAATCACTTTCATAACATTAACCATAATAACATTAATATGGATTCTAAAGACAAAATAAAGAACTTTATAGTTACAAACATGAACAAAAAACTTAATAAACAACAGACTAAATTAATACTTAAAAATATTTCATATATAGAGGTTATCACACAAATAAATAAACTTAAATCAAACAAAGCACCAG
Organism: Protopterus annectens; assembly: GCF_019279795.1. NCBI lineage: Eukaryota > Metazoa > Chordata > Ceratodontiformes > Protopteridae > Protopterus > Protopterus annectens. Next base: position 21,922,686 of record NC_056727.1, on the reverse strand, counting down.
GTAATGATGGTATTATTCCAGAGATTTATAAAATTCTTCCTAAGAGTACTTACTCATTAATACATAAGGTTTTCATTTCAGCTCAAAATGAGTTATCAACTCCTCCATCCTGGCAATACACATTTATTTCACCAATTTTGAAACCCAATAAAGACCCAACCAGATGCATTTCGTATAGACCTATTTCATTACTTAATGTTGACTATAAAATGTTCATGAATATATTTGCTGACAGATTAAAGACAATTATTCCAGGTATAATAGATATAGATCAGACAGGCTTTATTATAAATAGAAATACTTTTGATAATATAAGGAGAACCTTAACGCTAATTGATTATGCAAACAGAAAAAAGAAAGACTTGACACTTATTAGTCTTGATATAGGTTCAGCATTTGACTCAGTAAGTTGGGACTATTTGTTTATTTTATTGAAATGTACAAATTTCTCTGATGCATTTGTGAATTTAATTGAACATCTGTATAAAGGAGCATTGGCCTACATTAAAATAGGAACATATGTCTCACAAAAAATACCCATATTAAAAGGTACAAAACAAGGGTGTCCACTTTCACCATTATTATTTACTTTAATAATGGAGCCTTGGGCTAATTTGATTAGAAACAGCAATGATATAGAAGGATTTGATATAGATGAAAATACAATCCCCGGGATTCATGAACCTTGTGCCAGGCGCCAGCATAGCGTCGGCGTTATAACGCCAAATATGGCTGCTTAGCGATTCAGGTATGAATGAATTCCACGTGCACTACCGGCGTGCGCCGGACCGTCCCCACCCCCGGCGTAGGTATGCAAAACACACTGTGTGCGGTATTGCACCATGCAAATGAGGGCAAATAGCGATCCACGAAGTGGCGCAGGCGTAGCGTAAAGACGCAATGTAAACCAAAAACGGTTTACATTTACCCAAACATACCGGAGGAGTAACGGAAGGCTGTCAAAGTCAGGTATCATATAGGTGCAATATGCCAATGTGGAAAGGCACCGAGAATGTCCAAAGAAAATATGCACAAAATGTAAAAAATGACATAAATGGCACGACGTAGAAAGAACAGCAGACCCCGGATATGTGCACAGAAGTTGTAAAGCAATGAAATAATATGACAATGTCCGAAAAGAGCATTAGAACACAAATCAGCTGCACAGCCACCACACACCATAGTATGTATGTAAAGCTGCAACCCCAGCGCAATGGTTGTCAAGGAGTGGTGGCGGTGTCCGCCGGCGTAACCAGGTATTAGTAGTCAATTCCATGCAAATGAGGCAGGTAATAGTGAATCGCAAAACGGGCGCCAGCGTAAGGATGGAGCAAACGGCGAGCGGTACTACACCGAGGAGTGGCCTAAACGAGATAGATGTGAACCACAGAGGGTGTGCCACTGTAGGAGGAAGGATATTGGAGGACAGCAAATCTGGGCTGTACAATGCACATCACAGCATCAGGACTGGCGTGTTAGGAAATAGATGCGCTGACAGTACAGAATGCGCGTACAAATGCATGTGCACGAGGATGACTACGTACCCGAAACCAGTCATGTGACGGCCTCACCGGCAACAACCAGGGATATAGGAAGGTAATGCGGAGAATACGAGGAAATGCGGAAGCAGTGTAAATGTATCCGTAACGAGCAATTAACACCAATCAATGCAGGAAGGGCAAACGCTGATAAGTCTGCATGCAGACTCCTGCAGAACGGGAAAGGGGAGGCATATGAGCAAAGATAATAGGGGATGTAGTAGAAATGCAAAGAGCAAAGAACCGAAATAGCACAGCCAAGTACAGAGGTAGCATAACTGCGGCTGCAGATAAAATGCATCATATGCCATGTGCCTGCAGGATGCAGTAATGTAAGATGCCAGGCGAAGGCAATGCAGGCAACTGTAATGTAACACTACAGGCAGTACCGTTGCAGCTGCAAGCGTAAAACCACGGAAATAATCCATGGATAGGGCCGCACAGACACACCCAATGACTTCACCGGTATACAGCACAACAGTAATAAATGTGAATGCGCACAACACACAGCGCGATTTCCCAAACGCCGCACCGTAGGGTGTAAACAGACCCGGAACTTTTAACATCTATATGCTGGGTGCCGCCGTGGCCGTGCTGCCTAGGTATGTGGCAGAGACAGACGGAGTTGGAGGGTGGTGCCGACAACTACCGTAGGGCCTCACAGGAGAAGGAGAGTGTTCAGACCAAGGGTGACCTACCAGGGGCTGCGAGACCTGGAGATAGTAGAGCGCTACAGGGTGGACAGGGACACGTTACAGCAAATAGTGGCGCTGTGCCGGCCGCGCCTGAGAACAAGAGACAACAGAGGGGAGCCCATCCCAGTGGACACAAAGGTATGTGTGAGCTTGCGAATACTGGCTACAGGTACCTTTCAAAGGCCCACCTGGGACATAATGGGCATCTCACAGGCATCAGCATCCAGGGTACTACACCAGTTCCTGGATGCCATGTTACCACATGCCCATGAGCACATAAAGTTCCCCACATCTCAGGAGGAGTTGGCTAGCAATATGCGCCGCTTCCACCGTGTGGCACAATACCCGGAGGTCCTGGGTGCGATAGACTGTACGCACATAGAAATCAAGTCACCACCTGGGGAGCAGGGTAGACGCTACATAAACCGCAAGGGATACCCCTCCATCAATTGCCAGGTCGTGCAATGCGCAGGGCATTATCATGGATGTGTGCTGGCAGCCCTGGAAGCTACCACGACTCCCATATCTGGCATGCCTCACAGCTGTATCAGGTATTCGCCAGTGGGGACATCACACAAGGTCACCTTGTGGGGATGCTGGCTACGCACTGGAGCCGTGGTTGATGACACCCATCAGAAATGCACACACACACATGCAAGAACGCCATAATGAGGCACACGCACAAACGAGAATAATCATAGAGTGTGTGTTCGGGATCTTGAAATCACGGTTCCGGTGCTTGGATACATCCGGTGGAGCCTTGCAGTACTCTCCAGGCACAAGTGCCCACATATTCATAGTATGTTGTATGCTACACAATATGATTCTGCGGAAACAGCTGCTGCAGGGACATAATGCCGGAGGGCCACCAAGCCCGCCACAACTGCCAGGGCAAGCACAGGCAACACACTGAGCCAGCCCCAGTAGGTAGACAGAGGCGTGACCAATATGCCTACGCCCTGGCAAAGAGGGAATGCATAGCACATACTTTGACAGTGTAGGCCCCATGGACTGACACCTCCTGACCTGCACACACAGTAAAATGGACGCCACACAAACATGTCCGCCCGTAATGTGTACCGTATGTGCGGACGTATGTGTGACTCCAACAAAGGCACCGGCCAAACACTGCACACCCAATAGCCAGCAGAGCATGGAACGCTAACACCTCAACGCACGCCGGTTCAACAGCACACGGCGTAGCCATATGCTGCCACTATCGCCGCAAGTCGACCACACATGTACGCATTTGCATATACAGATACGGAAATACATATCAGTACACATGTAGAAATATATGTACGCATACACAGATAGAAAGTACAACAGGGTAATATGGAACCCAGGGATGCAAGTTCACAGATAAGTAAGACGTGAAATCACCACATATTAAACATAGTGACCGACAACCCGATCATCCTGGAGGGTGGGCAGGGCAGGTAACGCCAGCCATGGAAATGTTAACCTGCATCAATACATATCCGTGTCGGGATGGTCACCAGTCCACGTACAGTAACGGGATATGTGTAGGGTCACCACCTGTCCCACGCCAGAGGGACAGTCCACCTTTGGGCAGTTGTGTCCTGCAAAACATTGACAAAATGGCAAATGTCCTGAGATTGTAGGACAAAACCATTTCCCATAATTACTTTATTAGTTGCAGAAAACAGTTATTTTGTAGAAGAAACATCTAAATATGATAATAAACAGAATAAGCAACTGTAATGCTACAGCTTTGTATTCCGTCAAAAAAGTGAATCGCTGTCCTTTGTACTGGCCGGGTATGTGTTGGCATGCAAAATCTGACGTTTACTAAAAATGTCCCACTTTGGCCACTTGCAAAGGTGGGAACCCTACATATGTGCGTGTCATATCCACAGGACATGAGTGCCATGATACACGCCGCCACCGGCGATGCGGCCAACGTAGGTATTGTGTTCAACCGTCGGTGCGAAAGCGGAAAGCATACCAGTGAAGTGTACGACATTATGAGGAACGTACCTCATTTGGGGTGTAAAACAGTTCATGTTCCTCGCAGTTCCTCCAAGTTCCACATTGAAAATGTCTCTCAAACATCCATTGTTAGGAATGTATATAAATGACATCCTGGTAAATAGAATGTACTCATAGTAAGTCAGTAAAGGTTCTTCACTGTAAGTAAATCAGCATATTATAATCAACCTATGACCTACTTAGCTGAAGTTGTCACTATGCCATTACTATGTGTTCCACATTATGCCCATGTGTTTCACATTACTACTGTGTGTTCCCCACTCCGGAAATAGAAGGTTGACAGCCATGGCGGCAATATGTGTATGTGAGGTGAGGTTGTCGTGTGTTCCGCTGTGTGTGTGTAATGTGTGTGCCAGTGTAAACTGTGTATGAAGGTGACATGTCACAGGCGGAGTGTAATAACAGGCGAGGCATACAGTACAGGAACCATAGGTATGTACAGCAGTACCCACAAAGTAGTACTGACATCTCCTCAGTGGCTATGCACGTGGCGACGTAAAATGATGCAAAGCGCAAATGTCCCAAAGTGTACCACAGGGCCATAGCAAACAGGAGATGCAAAGGACGATGTACAAACCACGACCCGAGGTATGGCGCCAGAACGTAGACTCCACACGGTCTGTCGGCAACGTTACACAGCATCAGGCATGTACGGCGAAAATACGAATGTGCCATCCCGGCACCGATCGTGAACACTTACGGTCCGGTAAATACCGCGGTGTGTTCCACGACCGTGTCGTAAGCGGCACACGAATAGGAGGCTACCGGTAGCATACAGTCCGCCCCAAGTATAGGACCACAATCACCGTAACTATCAGCGACAAAATGCCAATGGATGGTAGGCACGGACGAACATCCGCAGATATATAACCGATGTGAAGGAGGAATACGTGCAGGAAGCACACATGCAGGCGATACCGACAGCAGACGACATCAACAAAACAAACATTCCCGGAACAACAGACAGGTAACCCGCAGCTCCCCAAGCAGGGATGGAGCACACACACAAGCATATCTGGTATGTATAAATGCAAGACTCACACCCAAATCCGTCACCCACATCCGCAGATATACCCCATTGCACATATCAAAGGGATAACAGCTAAAACCGTAGCAAACACATACAGGCAGTGAATGACAGCGGCATACCCACAACAAGCTCCTGGGAAACACTAGCAGCGGCTGATGCATCCATGCATTCGCTATGTACAGGAAAATAACAGCCATGTAACACATTTGAATGCACAACGCCATCGACAGACGCCGCCAGGACACGGGGACCCACATGTCGAACACAATACCATACCCAACACACACAATCCACGGCTAACACCACAGCGAAATGTACCCGACACCACACATAGCGGATGCAGTCACACAAACATGATACAATACATACCATCCTCACGAAGGTATTGCAAATAACCAACGGCCACACGAGGAAAGAACCATGGCCTAGTGCCGACGCCAGCGAACGAAAGGAAGGGGATCACCGCTGATATGCGCATAAGTACACCGAGGAACAGCTATTGGCCTGATTAACCCACATGCATCAGGCTTACGAATATAAGGAAGACTCCTGGATATTCAAACCGTATGTTCATACCGAACTCATACAAACTAGAGAAAGAGAAACAAGGGAATAGAGACGAACTCAGAACAAAAGGCGGGAAAGGTATGTCGAACCCACGACATGTACTGGTGTGTAACGATACGTATGACGAATCTGTACAGTATGTGAACGGTGTGTGTAGGTAAAGATACCTGTCCATCAGGCAGAGAGGCGAAGTTTGGATATGTAATGCTAAACGCGCAGCATACCAACAACTGTGGACAACGTGCACAGCAGTGGGACAACATGTAAACACCGGATAACCCCAGGGCCGGCTTGCCACCCTTTCAAAAGGCTAAAGTGGGAAATCGTCGGGACACACTTCAGATGTTACAGGTGGACACATACCCATGGTCAGTACAAAGGTTAGAACTCTACTTTTGCATAAAGAAAAGTGTAGTCTTGTAGCAGTTCAGTTGCTTATTGTGTGTCTTGTAACAGTTAGGAATGTACATACATAAATAAGTATGTTATGCAACTCTTACATAAGAATGGGATATAGTGATGTCCCACAATCTCAGGACATTTGCCATTTGTGATAAATTTTGTCAGGACACAACTGCCCAAGGAGGGACTGTCCCTTGCAAAGTGGCACAGGTGGTAACCCTACCCCAGGTCTGCCATAGGGGTTGCAAACACAGAACAATGCCACCACCCACGCCGATGCTGGCAGTGGATATCCAACACTGAAGTGCCACAGCAGGATAGGACATTTATGTATAGTGTCACAGCACACATGTGCATGGGCATATACCGTCGATGTCATACGGAATGTGCGCACGACGTGCACCTATCCCACGCAGTAGTGGCGACTATGTCAATTATGTGTAATGCAAAGCTGGCATGATGGATATGTTCACAAATCATAGACAGTATCACAGGCATAGCATGCATGATGGAGCGATGGCCTAATGTTATATACATACACAAGATATGTATGGCCTGCACATATGGGACAATGTAGTAGCAGAATAGGTACCCGAAATGGAGGTAACAGCAAGTGACCATGTCCAAACGTTCCATAGCAGGTGCAATGTGTGCCACAATGATGTCCAGCAGGGCCGTGTGTAAACACATGTGCAATGTACACAGTACTGACACCCCCCCCCATGGTAGTGTCCACTGAACGGCAGAACTGGATGTCAACTGTCATGTCTATACAGCACGTCCGCTGTGGTGGTACCATGGGTCTGTGTCACCCTACCAGCAAGGCAGCTATCACATGACTAGTGACACAGACCTATGTCCCACAGCATGGTGTGTGTCCAGTCTGTGGATGTCACACAGACGCCCGGCTGAGCAATGTGGCATGTGTGCACACATGCAGGACTGCCTCCCCCTGCCCACAGCAAACGCCATGTAGGAGTACTACATGCATCAGTACTGTGGAGAACATGGCCCATGGCAGAGTACATTACACCCCTGTGTTAGTGGCATGCAGGTGAGCACAGATGTGTTACATGACTGTCATTTGCATATGTAAACTGTCTGAGCTGGGTAGAGAGCACAGCATGACTATACTGAGACATGTAACGTTGTATCCATTGTGTAAGGTACACCACACATGTGTTATTGTAACACGGCCTGCGTGTACATGTGTGTATGGCACAGGTACAAGGGCACCCAAGGTATCAGCTAGACATACGGTCCAGAAATGTGTAGTCCTGCACATGTGTACCCACGCTTATGGTGTAATATGGCAACCACAGCACCATGTGGGCCATGTGTGTGTACATCAACCATGTACAACGTGATATGCCTGTATAGGGACAGTATCCATGTGATACACACCGCATGACTGTCAGTATGCAAAGGTGATGTGTATGCACTATGTGTGATGTAACTGATGCAATGATATCTACATGATATATCTGCCACACTGACACCTGTATGGGTGTCAGCAACATGAGTAGGATGAGCTAGAATGCTGCCAGGTATGTAGAAGTGGTATATGTAGGCATGTACAGTACTGTGTGACAGCAGGTAGTGCACGTATGCAAATACTGAGCATGAGGGGCCACATGTCTGAGGAACGTGCAATGCCACACGACCCTGAAATGTTGTAGTTAGCATGATATGCCTGCACCACTGTGTGAACTGTACAGAAGGCACATGGCGTAACATGCCGATACATAGGGCAATGTGATGCTGGATGTGTACACCGTCAATAGCATAAAGTGGAATGGTGCTGAAGGGCAAAGAGCGGATCATGTCTGATGTGATACCCTCTGTACCACCCCAACCACCCATGCAATAATATGACAGGAGGCCAGCATGGGATGTGGTGTGCTGTGGCGCACAGAAGCCCAACAAGGGTGCCAGGAAAGGCATGCAGGTAGTCAATGAGTGTGTGAAGCATGTATGTCAAGATGTGGCCCAGTGCCATACTGAATGGCCCAGTCATGGGTGTAGAGATGCAGCCCCATACGCAATGCAGTACCATCCATGTGTAGTGTGATAGATGTGGTAGTGTGGTGGTCAGGGTGCACAACGTACATGAATGGGCTAGCAGTCACTGACGTGTGCTGCTGCAGAGACATGTCACAGTCAGGTTGGCCGGATACAACAACTACGGGCGTTGGAGGTGACATTGGGACTGTCTTCCCAGACATAACTTGTGCATGCCAGTACTAAGTATGTGTCCACAGGGTTAATACAATGTCCAGCCAAGGATTGGAACCCTGTAGTGAGTGAGAGTGTGTATTGTTGGTAGGTACCCCATTGGCAGGCAGGATGCCAGCAACATCTCTGTCGCCAATGCCTCCAGGACCGTGGTAAGCTGCATTGAATGTGGATGTAGTCAAACAGCAGAGACATACCACCACACTGCGTGAGGGCCCACACTGCAATGTCTGGCAGTCGTGTAGGTAGCTAGCTGTGGAGTATGTCATGCACCAGCAGGACACACCATGACTGTCAAGTGACACACAACACACAGGTGAACAAAACTATGCAACAGCCTGCACATGTGCCCATACAGCACGTGTGCATGGAACAGGAATACCACTGTGGCATCTGTGAAAATGCCAGCACCACCATGTCTCCAGTGTGGAATAGCATGGTCCCTACCAGGGTGTAAATGTAGCAGAAGTGCGCTGTGATCACTGTTGGCATAGGCACATAGACTGGCCATCGGACGGGGTGCCATGCCTCAACCACCTCTGTCAGTGGATGTCAGTAATACCGGCTGTAGTGTATGTACCATGCATGCTGCTATGGTTGTGTGCTTAGGGTGGCTAGCAGGGATGGTAAGCATGGATGTTCAGCAAACAGAGGGGAGGTGTGTAGGCCTAGCATACAGACACATGGAGGTTTGCGCATGCTGAGGGTAGTGTAGGTATGGTATGTGTCGGTAATGTGTCACCAGTCCAGCACAAAACCGCGATCGGCATTATTCCCACCCGATAAACATCGCGCCAGCGCGCCCGAGAAACATGAACATCCAGGCGGCGGCAGGAGTGTGCATGAGAAAGGCACATCGACACCAGGATGACACCTGGTCAGAGGTCTAAACCAGATAACCAAACCGCGCGACCATACGCCACAAGATCATTCGTCAAACATAACCGGATATAGCAACACATGAGGGTGTATCACGCTGATGCATGCAAACTACCATGAATGTGTACTGCATGCCTACTAAATGACACCTGCCTGTTGTACTGTCCCCACCAGGGCAGTGTACATACTGCCACTATGGATGTCTGGTCTGCATTCACTGGTCTGTGTTGTGTGAATGCCATGCCACCTGCATTATCACATGCATGCTGTGTGTGTGTGTGTGTGTGTGTGTGTGTGTGTGTGTGTGTGTGTGTGTGTGTGTGTGTGTGTGTGTGTGTGTGTGTGTGTGTGTGTGTGTGTGTGTGTCTGTGTGTGTGTGTGTCTGTGTGTGTCTGTGTGTGTGTGTCTGTTGGTATTGTAACCCGATGGTATGTCTTTGTATTGACAGGTGCTGTAGGTCGTTCCCTCCTGCGTCAATCTGATGCTAGTGTCCCACAGATACTAGTGGTGATGAGCATGTGCATGAGGCACAGGCAGGGTCGTCACAGGCAGAGTCTGTGCCACTGGAGAACATCACACATACATCCCTTTCATCCCTGCACACGGTTCAGATGCCGACACATACCCCAACACCGTTGCCCATAGATGACGGTCAGTCAGCGTCTGTTGTCCCCGAGCAGGAATGTGTGGTGGCTGCAGAAGGTGTGGGTACACACGATGTTGCCAGTGTAAGGACTGGTGCAGTGCCACGCAGGGCATGTGGCAGGTGCTGCCCGTAGGGGGGCACCGCTAGACATACACCTGCCGTACAGGGTGCAGCAGCTGGTATAACCAGGCGATGTTCGAGATTGTAATGGCGGCGCAGGCACGTGCGAGCAGCAGAACCAGGAAGGGCAGAGGCTGCAGAGGTCCGCAATCCGTACCCTAAATGACAGCATCCAGGCATTGGCGAATGCACAACAGCATCTTGCCGATGTTCTGGATAGGAGATTGGCATATGGCTGGTCTCATCGACCGAGGCTTGGCCATCCTTGAGCGTCATGATCCGTGCAGGAACACCAGGTAGGGGTGAGGCATAGGGCACGTGGGCGTGTGCCAGCAACACCACCTGCTGCAGGTCAGCGTGTGCATGCCACCTCCCATGCCCACACAGACGGTGATGGTAGCAGTAGCACTGCAGCTGCTGCACCATCCACACCAGGACAGAGCAGGCCGCGTGGGCGTGGCCCTGGGCGGCCCCGTCGTAGCACGCGTTTCCAGCCGGACATGTGACATCGGAGAGTGGACAGTCTGTACCTACACCCGGTCGCGTGCGACCCCCAGGCAGGCGCTGGTCACTCGCCGGGCGAACACAGTGAGCCGTAACACCTGCACTGTACGGTCAGGGGCTGCCAAGCATACCCGATGTAGGCATCTCAGATGACTGAACTATGTACACTCACACCCACACAGTGCAGACACAACTGCAGGGCTCAACCACACCCACATGCAATCATAGTCATGCCCCTCAATGCACTGGCCCTTACACACACACATGATGTCATCCATTGGTACAGCCCATGCCTGTGGCACACATATCACCCTGTGCATATGATTAAGTCTCTGCCGCCTAACTGTGAGCCACACCATGAATGCACGGTCAAGCTGAGATATTATGATGCACACGGTGGACACGATAGTCACGGCTGTATGTGATACCTGTGTCCGCATAGTGCGCTGTGTGTATGTTGTGGTGTGTGTGTATGGCTGGTGACAGGTGTGTATGTGATGTGTGTTGTGCACGGACATCATGCAGCAGACATACCATGCAGGACAGGTGCAGCATTCATTGATATGTGTACACAGTATGTGTGGTGGTTACATGTAGCACCATGTCGGGTGCAGTTAACCCGTATGATACTGATGGTGTACTTGCGTGCCTACTGGGAGCACTGTAATTAGTTCCCCACGTGTAGTCAGTGGGGTACCCACAGGCATGTCTGGCAAAATCAGCATAGCACAGTTACCCACATCCGGCATGGACCCCTACATAGGTACATAGGCACACATGAACGTAACAGGATATGTGCCCTACGACATGTGTGGACGTAGCATGACTGTGTGTGGCATCTAACACCCTCAGGATGGGGATGCCATATCCATCAGTCCCCAGTCCCTGGTCTAGCAGTGACACACAGAGGTTGACTGGCGCACAACTATCGCCACACATCCACACGTCACTTGCAGTCCTGGGCAAAGGCAGTCAGGGCCTTTCCTTCACATGGCCTGGCACTCCTCCCGTGTTGTAGGGGTGTCTGGCGTTACCCTGTTCCCCCAGCACGTCCCACTCATCTCTGAGTTGAGGTGTCTGACAGTCGCTTCTGTGCCCGTGTTTGCATGGGGCCTGGGAGGTGGAATGTGCCCATGTCACCCAGGTCAGACATGGCCGTGTATGTCAGGCACAGATCACCATGGAGCAGCTGTGCTGTGAAGATCCACAACCGGTGTCCCCTTGGCCGTGCACCTTGTGACACATGTCCCTAGCACCGTCATCCCCGTCTTGTGGAACGTTTGCGGTCCTTCCGAGTGCTGCAGGCGTCAGGTTAGCTACAGGCCACATGTGCCATTGTACGCAGTCATTGCACTGGTGTGTGATGTGTACAGGGGTACAATGAACACCCCTGATGTGGTTGCCATTCCATCCAGACCAGGAGGCCACAATGGAATGTCTTCACACCCACATTGCCATTGTGTGTGTTGACAGAGGTTGCCGACAGGTGTGGTAGCCATTTCCCTGAACATGTCCACCATCTTTAATGGCGTACCACCTACATGTGACATTGGGATGAACATGTCCTTCACACTGGGTAGGGCTGCACCTTCTCTGGCATTTGGTAGCAGGCCATGGCTCTGGCACCAGTCATCCATGTCTATGACGCCCTAGGTGGATGTTCGTGTAACATGGGGTGTTGGGTATGTTGGCCGTTGCGTAGTCATCTGCATACCTTGTCTGCTACAATCCCCCTATGATTGCATGCACATTGGAAGGACGGATGGCATATGCCAGGGGGCACAGGAGTGAGCCCTGTGGCCCTCCACTGGGTCCAGATATGAGTGTGACAAGGCACCTTGAGCACCAACCCTGTGTGGTGTGACCTCCAGCCTGTGTGAGAGGCATCGGGTGACATATGTCCCCACATGTATGCTGGCGAGCCTTTCCATGGGTCCCATGTGACGTGTGCTCTGCAAGCTCCCACCAGGTCATGGTACTGTGTGCAAACCCACGTATCCCCATCAATGGCCTTGGTGAACACTCCAGCCTGGGCCAGCAGGTTCGGGGGGCAGGTTCCGCCCTTCTCTATGTAGTTGTGGGGATGTTCCGGTATTGGCTGTACACCGCTATCTGTAAGGCTGACCACCTGTATGGACCTCCACACAGCTTTGCAGACAACACTTGTCAAGCGTATAGGGTGTGGCTGTTGACAGTCCATAGGAGCACTACCCTGGCATAGTGGGACCACAGATGCCATATGGCATCCATTGGGGACATAGCCCATAGTAAGGCTAACATGACACAGTGGCGCATGTGTGGGCCGAGGGCCTCAAAGAGGATGGGTAGCACACAGCCAGGAAACCATCGGTGCCCATTGCTGACGTGTCAAACGCCATAGAGATATGGGATCACTCCAGGCCATATGACATGTTTGGGAGGATACACTCTGGTGGGATGGATATGTTCCCTGTTGGGGGGGGGATGTATGCATGGAACATGTCCTGTGGTATGCAGACAATGTCTGTGGGTGCAGTGACTGTTGTACCATTCTGGACCATTTCCAGGCAAGTCTGTGTGCCCCCAACCATGTCCTTACCACAGTTAGGGAAGGCCCTGTGGTTGTCTCATGTGCCCTCTGCAGTACCACCTGGATGATGGTATGTGGGGCCGTATGGTGACGCCGGTATGAATGGGTGATGGTTTCCCTGGTACTGTCATTGCCCTGCCATGTAGTAGCTCCAACTGTTGATGTACAGGTAGTCAGTGGCTGCGGTCCACCACACCATGTGCCTACCTGTGGTGGACAAGGTCCTGATGTCATCATGTTTGCCTGTTGCAGACATGCATGTGGGTGGTCGGGGAAGGCATTTGTTAGGCGTTTGCCGGTCTGGCCTCTGTTCAACATTGGCATGGAGGACTTGTAGGGTACCACACCGGTCATATGATGTGTGTGGTTTTCTGTGGAGAGGTCATCACTGGGTCCCCATGCTGGTGTTGGTTACAGTGAGTGGATGACCAGTGGATCCACTATACGGTCTTGCATCACCATTGAGGGCTGTACATCCTGTGTGGGGCATATCCTCACCATGCGTGATGGGCAGAACTGTCAGACATCCCCCCCCCTGGTATGTATGGTGCATGTCTGTTTAACAGTGGCCAGGTGTGTGAACACCTGGGACTGCTGGCGTACTGTGTTGTGCCATGGGTAATGTTCCCAGGCTATGTATGGGTGGTTCATGTCACCCAATACGGTGCTGTTGTGAGAGCATGCCCACTCACCAGTGTCCTCAGGACATCTGTGAAGGTATCCTGTGTTTGGGAGGGTTGTCTGTAGCATGCAACAAACTGTAGGCCAGTCCTACACATGGTTAATTGCACCTAGATATTCCCCGCAGCAACAACAACGTCTGTGGCATGACCAGGTTACTGTTGTGTGGCCGGACACACAGGATGGTCCGCATTCCGCCACCCATGCCGTTGCACCATGTGTATGCATGTCTGATCTGTGCCGACTCTAAGTGTCTGAGCATGCCCAGTAGGCAGCTGTGTAGATAGACACAGCACAGTGCACACCGCGGCCGTCTGCAGTTATACCGGGTGCACTTGCCTGTATCCCCACGCAACGCCACGTCTGTGGCATGGCCAGGTTTCTGTTGTGTGGCTGGACACACACGACGGTCCACATTCGCCACCCATGCCATCGCAACATGTGTTATGCATGTCTGCCCTGTGCCGAGTCTAAGTGTCTGAGCATGCCCAGTATGCAGTGATGTACTGATCAGTAGTTACTTGTTATTCTCGACTGCAGCACTAACGTGTTAGTGTCTGGCGACCTTGGGATGGTAACAGACTGCGTATTTCGCTCTGTCCGACTGCAATCAGGCGCATTGCCTTTTAAAATGATACCACTCACGTAGGGGTATCCCTCCTGACTGCGCTCTGCTCAGTAAACTCGGTAGCGCCTTCTGTAAATGCTTCATACTGTAGTGTGTTCATGTAGATAGGCGTAGGTTCGTCCCGTCCCTTCCGTGTGTGTGTGTGTGTGTGTGTGTGTGTGTGTGTGTGTGTGTGTGTGTGTCTGTGTTTCCAGCTGCCTCTGCGACTGATTATGCTTTTAGGCGGCTCCATAACACATGCCTTGGCTATTGCCAACTATTGTCTTGCGGGTGACGCCAGCAGCCTACAAGTATACCTGTGACAGTGCTCTGTTCAGCAAACTTCGGTAGCGTTCTGTAAATGCTTCATACAGTAGTGTGTTCATGTAGATAGTCGTAGGTTCGTCCCCCGTCCCTTCCGTGTGTGTGTGTGTGTCTCTGTGTGTGTGTGTGTTTCCAGCTGCCTCTGCGACTGATTATGCTTTTAGACGCTCCGCAACACATGCCTTGGCTATTGCCAACTATTGTCTTGGCGGCTGACGTCAACAGCCTACAAGTATGCCTGTGACAGCGCTCTGTTTAGCAAACTCGGTAGCTGCTTCTGTAAATGCTTCATACAGTAGTGTGTATCATGTAGATAGTCGAGGTTTGTCCCCGTCCCTTCCGTGTGTGTGTCTCTGTGTGTGTTTCCAGCTGCCTCTGCGACTGATTATGCTTTTAGACGCTCCGCAACACATGCCTTGGCTATTGCCAACTATTGTCTTGCGGGTGACGTCAGCAGCCTACAAGTATGCCTGTGACAGCGCTCTGTTTAGCAAACTCGGTAGCGCGTTCTGTAAATGCTTCATACAGTAGTGTGTTCATGCAGATAGTCGTAGGTTCGTCCCCCGTCCCTTCCGTGTGTGTGTCTCTGTGTGTGTGTGTGTTTCCAGCTGCCTCTGCGACTGATTATGCTTTTAGACGCTCCACAACACATGCCTTGGCTGTGCCAACTATTGTCTTCTTGGATGACGCCAGCAGCCTTCATGTATGCCTGTGACAGCGCTCTGTTTAGCAAACTCGGTAGCATGTTCTGTAAATGCTTCATACAGTAGTGTGTTCATGTAGGTTCGTCCCCCGTCCCTTCCGTGTGTGTGTGTGTGTGTGTGTGTTTCCAGCTGCCTCTGCGACTGATTATGCTTTTAGACGCTCCGCAACACATGCCTTGGCTATTGCCAACTATTGTCTTGCGGGTGACGTCAGCAGCCTACAAGTATGCCTGTGACAGCGCTCTGTTTAGCAAACTCAGTAGCGCATTCTGTAAATGCTTCATACAGTAGTGTGTTCATGCAGATAGTCGTAGGTTCGTCCCCCGTCCCTTCCGTGTGTGTGTGTCTCTGTGTGTGTGTGTGTTTCCAGCTGCGTCTGCGACTGATTATGCTTTTAGACGCCTCCGCAACACATGCCTTGGCTATTGCCAACTATTGTCTTGCGGTTGACGTCAGCAGCCTACAAGTATGCCTGTGACAGCGCTCTGTTTAGCAAACTCGGTAGCGCGTTCTGTAAATGCTTCATACAGTAGTGTGTATCATGTAGATAGTCGTAGGTTCGTCACCTGTCCCTTCCATGTGTGTGTGTCTCTGTGTGTGTGTTTCCAGCTGCCTCTGCGACTGATTATGCTTTTAGACGCTCTGCAACACATGCCTTGGCTATTGCCAACTATTGTCTTGCGGGTGACGTCAGCAGCCTACAAGTATGCCTGTGACAGCGCTCTGTTTAGCAAACTCGGTAGCGCGTTCTGTAAATGCTTCATACAGTCGTGTGTTCATGTAGATAGTCGTAGGTTCATTCCCCGTCCCTTCCGTGTGTGTGTGTCTTTCCAGCTGCCTCTGCGAATGATTATGCTTTTAGACGCTCCGCAACACATGCCTTGGCTATTTCCAAATATTGTCTTGCGGGTGGCGTCAGCAGCCTACATGTATGCCTCTGACAGCGCTCACGTCAGTTAACTCGGTAGCGCGTTGTGTAAATGATTCATACTGTACTGCGTTCATGTAAATAGGCGTAGGTTCATCTCCCGTCCCTTCCGTGTGTGTGTGTGTTTCCGTTGCTTTCGACCATACAACTGAATAAGCAAATTGTTAAAGTGTTCACAATCAACAGTGTGATATTTAAAATCATGTTAAGACTCACATTGTTGTTTGTGAACATTCTTAGACATAGCATATTTCCTGCACACGTTGTGGAAACAACGAAAACGTTGCATGTTTTAATGAACTGTTCAAATGTTACGAAGACTTGTGTTGTGTCGAACTACGGGGACTATTCCTGCTGCAGGTTTCCGGTTTGTTTGTGTTTCATAGTACAATATCATGTAATACGTGTGTTCATAGTATGCTTTCTGTGATGTTGACATGTGTGTTTCATTAGCAGTACGTCTCTGCTTTCTATGCTGTGGCTACATCTCCATTGCTCGCATAGAAAGTGACAAATGGAAGTGTAAGGGTGGACATTTAAAGCCTGGATACTTCCATGTTATGTGTAAGTCTCACGGGACCAACGGGTGATAGCGCATACATGTCTATGAAGTACCTTTGGATACCATATGCGACCTGTCGTGCACGAAATGTTTATGTTGACTGTTCCATCTACCTATGTGACATGGTTTGTGGCCATAGGGTGCCAGCAAGTCTTCCCTGTTCATTGGGTGTTTGCCATGGTGTATTGACATCAATCCTATTAATTCACCGAAGGATGTCTTTCTTTGGTGTCAACGCCATAGTGTGACCATCCTATGTCATTCCCAGCAGACGTGGAGATTGTGCCATTGGTATCTTTACACAGGTGACCCATCTGTTCCACTGTATGGAAGCGTGTGATCCCCATAGATGTGCTGGCACATGGAGTGTTGTGTACGCCGGTATCTGCCCAGCGGTCTTTCTTTGAATGGGGAGTGTGTACTGTACACCGTATCTGTATTCCCTGGGTTATGCCTTGCAACAGCTGTGGGATTCCCCCAGGTTTGCAGCTATGGGTGCCATCTTGGCCGTACGTTTGTCCATCCATGGGAACTGCCTACTGGACACTAGTATCGGGCTGTCAACATTTCACAGCTGCATTCTCCATTTCCGGTGGATGATCGGTATTAGTATTGCGGAGTAACGCATATGCCATGGCCACGTCTCGCACACACGGGCGGGACGATGAATCATCTGCCAATCCACACCGACACCCATATTTGCATACCCACGATCCCATGTCTGCAACCGTCGACAGTACCCTTGCACACCCTTCATGTGTGCGGAAATGGGATGTGGAAGTGCGTGGATGGATGCAGCAGCCTGGGGAGTCCTATTCATATGTCCTGCATTTCATGGACGGCTGTCATCACCCTTGAAGACACTTGTGGTGCATATATCTACCTGTGCCGTAGTCACGGCTGTCACCTCTTCCGTTCACACTATGTTGCTCACACTCACTTAAGGAGTAATTTTGGGTCCTGCAATGGACAATTACGCGCATATGTAAAGTTTAGGACATGTTGGACTGTGTCCATTCGCCAGTGGGTTTGACTGTCGCATTATGTTCCCCATTCGGATGTCTGTCCGCCTACCCATATTATGTAGTGCTACGTAACCCGTGTCCTTCCACAATTTACCCATAGGGTGTTACTGTAGTCCTGCAGGTTGGCAACTGCTTTACATAATCCTCACAGGTACCATTGTGAACTATCCGCCACTGTATTGTCAGTATAACACAGCCGGTACATGTAGAACCTATTTATTCATGACAGTATGTCGGTTATGTGTGTGTGAACGCCATATTTTAGCGATAGTATGACCTTCCTAGTTGACGTTGTTGGTGTGCCATTAATATGTGTTCCACAGGTCGCAGGTATGTTCCGTAGAGTGGAAGCGGGTGATCCCCACATACTTGATAGCACCTTCGCTGCTGTATGCGCTGGGATTCGCATGGCAGGATGGATGTCTACGGGGTGTATGTACTGCTGTTTCCATCTTTATGTCCTGTGTCATGCCCTACTACGGCTGTGTGATTCCACCAGGTTTGCTATTATGGGTGCCATCTTGTCCGTACGTTTGTCCATCCTTGGGAAATGCCTACTGGACACTGATGTAGGGCTGAACACATTTCACACATGCCTTTAGCATTACCCTATGGATGCTTTGCATCCTTACTGGGGACTAAGGCACGTCCTGTACCCGCAGCCCTCCCACGGGGCGGGACAACGGATTATCAGCCAAACAACACCGAGCCCCATTTTGCATACCCAGGATACCATGGCTGCAACCCCCCACGGTACGCATGACACATCCTTCATGTGTGCGGAACTGGGATATGGACACACATGTATGGACACGGCAGTCTGGGGACCTCTGTTCATATGTCCTGCATGTCATGGGCAGGTATCATCAACCTTAAACACGCTGGTGGTGCATATGTCTAGCTGTGCCGTAGTCACGGTTTGTACTCTGATTGGCTGATCATGACGCATACCGGCGAAAACGTCTGAATTTTTGGAGTCCTACAATGGACACCGATGTGCATTTGTAAAGTGTAGAACGTGTTTGACTGTCCCCATCTGGCCAGTGGTATTGACTGCCGCTGTATGTTCCCCAGTCGTGGATGTCTGCTTGACTACCCATCGTTTGTATGACATGGCCTATCTATATCCACGTGCCAGTATGCGTAAATACAGCAAACCTTGCGTCCTGCCCATCTTCATAAACGACATTATGGAACATATATCGGCAGAAACAGACACTGTCAAATACGATAGACTCCACAGTGAAAGGATACTGAGCTCTCTCAACTACTAACATGGGGCACCGTCGGAGTACAGATTTCATGACATAGCCGTCCCTAATACACTTCCTTCAGAGTCGGTTTAAAGCGAAATAATCAATAAACCTGCTCATAGTTAGGTGGACAGTGCTCCAAGTCTTGATTATAACGTGACATATACATATCAGTGTTGCATGCCTTACTTCATGGAAACAATAATACGGCAACAATGTGTTAATATATATACAATATTGGTAAATACAATCAGTATCCGGACACATAGTTGATAATTGCTGAGAGTGCACCTTAGAATGTAGTGTGTTGATCAGGTTATTGTATATCGATGTGTATAATAGTAGCATTACGATAACAAAGCATGGAATCAATAAGTACTATTTAAGAATATATTTGACAATTATGAATGTAAACGTGTGGAGGAGACATCCGTAACCTTCCTGGTTCACTGGATCACACACGCACCGTACACTCACATGTCCGGATTGTGGGTTACGCGCAGCGCACATGCATATCCGTAGTCCGTTTATATATGTTTACAGTGTCTGTGTGGTTACGTGTTTTATGCTACTTGTGACTATTCGGTAACATATGTCTGATCCGGTTGACGGACGTGTGCAGAAAGCACTTACAGCTTTATATATGTAACAGGCATTGCAGCATGGACGCTTTACGTACCGTGCACATCTATATGTTCTATTGTTATAATTCCAACGTGTCTGCAGTCACGCTTGACGCTACTGTGACCAGTGCACGTTAGCTGTTCGTTGTCATTAATATGCATACCCTTGGTACCTATGTACATTTACATATCACCCCCCCCGCACACACGCACGTCACAGGCATCCATTCTCCTGCTGGGAAAGGTGCGGTACTGCATGTTGAACATTCCTAATTCCCCCTCGCTCATGGCCCAGGATGCATATGTCGTCACCACAGGGCTGTTCAGATGACAGCTGCTTATATCCCATATGCATACAGGCCTTCGATTGTCAGGGTGTTGCTGTGGTGCTTTGGGTTTGGTCTTGGCCGCCCACTGTACGGGACTGCCCTGACCCTGTACGAATGTTAGATGAGTCACATGGGCACGTTTTGTCCGTGTCCATGGTACCATGTCACGGCCCCCCCCCCCCAATTAGTCTTAACCGTGTGCGCCGATTGGCCGGTGTATCCGTTGTAGATCTCGTTATACTAATTGCACACGGTCTGATCGAACTAACCAATTTCCATTACTAACCCTCCGTATGTATGGCCTGTGTCGCAATATTACAAGGGTTTAACATTGCGTGACGACTTTCACTGAGCCACAGACATGTCCGTTGCTTTGTTTGGCCCGGTTCCGCTGTGCTACACACATTTAACATGGCGTAACAGGTTGAACAGCTCAGACACGAGGACATCGGGTTGTCCGTCGTTGTCCATTATTGAATGTCTCTGTGGAGTTTGTTTCACAAAGCGACACATTGTCGGCATTGTTAACGGACATCTCGCGCAGTACGTCCGCACCGACGCTGGTGTATGTCTGCCTTTGGCCGGCGAACAGGCATTATGCTGTGCCATTATGTCTGGGGATATATGGTTTCCTTCCTTACATAGATGATGTGCCATAGTAGCAATGACCCTAGCGATGACCCGCGTCTGGGTGTGGGTACTGCTGTATTACCCACGGGAAGAGTGGCCTTAGGGTAAGTGGTGACCTAGGCAGAAGTTGCCACCGATACATCACCCGCTACCCCCCTCCTGGTCTACCTACACCAACTAGAGTCTGGAAAGGTGCCCCGAGTAGAGCAACACCCTAGACGGCTACCTACTTGGCCTATGCCTAAGGCCGGCTATGTGTATGGTCCCTTGGGCATCGGACTCGGGAACGTGCCACGGCTGCCGTGGGTATGTCCAGCATTACCCACATCCAGCCCCAAGGCAGTCAACACAGCATCCATGGGTCCACATGGTGTCCCAGCTGTGCACTCCAGGAACTCTATGGGGAATTTAACCCACACTTAGGACAGCTGTGTAATCCTAGCCTCACCTCAGGATCGCACCTGAGTAGTAGCACAGGGCCACTGTAGTCACACTCCACATAGATGGTGCCTCCACTGACCCTGGTTATTACCATACCATTAGTTTGACAAGCCTTATCTGCAAAGCCATGGAGATGGATCATAATGGGACACATAGATAAAGACATAGGGGACCCGCATACTTTGGATACAACCCAGTTTAGCTTGGTCATAGTCAGATCATGCCCTTTACACGTGTTTCACTTTGTAGAATCAGTCACCAAGGCCATTGCTGAGGGTAAAGCAGTCCATACAGCCTACCTCAACCCGGCAGAGGCCTTCGACACAATACCCTCGGGTATACTTGATAAACCCGTCATCTTGAATGTAAATCCATACATCGCCATATGGGTTGCAAACGGGCTAAGTCACAGAACACACATGGCCATAGTTGCTGGCGCCATGTCATACTCACAGCCAGTCACAGGTGGTGTCCCATGGGGCTCAGTCCTGGGTCCACTATTTCCAGCATCTACGTTTCCAATGTACACGCATACACAGGGGGGTTATGGGTGACAATGTTTGCTGACGACTGCAAACCGGATGCCAAAGTCAGACACACATCTGACACAGATATCCTTCAGGAGTGCCTCACAGATGTGGATAAGTGGTACCAGAGACATGTCCTACAGCTAAATGCCAGGAAATGCATAGGCATACCCTTCGGGAAGAACAAGGTTACCCCGAGCTACCATATAGGTGGCAATCCACTGAGCACGGAGGGGGTTACCAGTGATCTGGGGACACGTGTTGTTGTTAACCGTTCGTTAGACACACATGTTGCTAACATAGTTAGGTAGACCTTCCACATTGCCCACATCATCATCAAGGGATTCACATCTAGATCAGGCGAGGTCATTGTCCCCTTGTACTCATCACTCAATAGACCTATGATTGGGTACAATGCCCCGTTCAGAATGTATCTGACCCAACACCTGCAGCAGCTGGAAAGGCACCAACAGTTCTTCGACAAACGGATGCAGGGTCTCAGGTATATGTGTTATACTGACCGACTGAAAGAATTCCAGCTGTATACAGTTGCATACCACTTGCCCAGAGGTGACCCGTGCCTGGCATGCACGGCTAAGTCGAACCCAGATCTGATGACTATGCTTCCCGGAATAAGGTAGATCCCTCAGACCCACAAGGGCAGCTGACGTACACCTTGACACTGTCATTAATCGAACGTGTTGTTGGGACGGATTCATCACCCAGACACTCACTATGCTGTGGAGCGACATCCCAGTACATGTGAGGGCAAGCACCTCGCTGGCCTTCTGTTAGTATTTACACATGGATGTCTGAATTGATTTATTTAAGTAACCTTCTAAATGAATGTTACATTAGCACATTGTGAATCTTTACATTTAGTTGGTCTATTTTACAGTAGTCATAATCATACGGTTTATGTGTATATATTATGGTTCATTCATATTACTAGGTGTCTGCAGTTCTGTTAATATATTGGCACAATCCGTAGGACATATATATGTAGCTTACACAGTCAGACATTTGGAAAACATTTTATGTTGGTTCATGTTTCATATATGTACATATATTTCTATTTTCCGATGAAGACTGTACCTTACAGAGCAATGTCTGATGTCCTCACTGTGTGGGATGTGTAACCCAAGTAAGGTTTGTTCGCTTGTCTGCCTTTAAGGCATGTAATTAGTACCTAGCACATCTAATGTACCAACCAATTAATGCTTGTAAATGTAGTAGGTTGGACTGCATTGTATGTAGTCTGAATAAGTCTGCTTATGAAGCAGACGCGAAGTGGCTCCAATACACTATGGTGACTGCCTTTAATTCTTGGTGTGCTCTGGTTGGTCACTGACGGTCCCTACAGTACCCTCGCCTCTTTGCTTTTGACTTCAACGGCTGGTTGTCTGTGTTTGTAGTACGGGGAATGTCAACTGTAGTCCCTATGTGTATGACTTGTGTAAAGCGTTACTACGGAAGTGTAATTCCACCGGTTTGCATTTATGTGTGCCATCTTAGTCATACGCTTGTCCATCCATGTGAATTGCCTACTATACACTGGTATAGGGCTGTACACATTTCACACCTGCATTTTGCATTCCCCGGAGTATGGTGTGCATTATTAGCGGAGAGTGACGCATGTGCTACGCACACGCCCCTCCCACGGGCGGACAAAGGATTGCCTGCGAAACAACACCGAGGCCAGATTCTACATACCCAGACTCCCTTGACTGCAACAATGGACAGTACCCATTACACATCCTTCATGTGTGCTGCAGTGTGATGTGGACGCAGCTGAATGGACCCGATACCCTGGGTATTTCTGTGTATGTGTGCTGCAGTTCATGGACAGCTATCATCAACATTGGACACGCTATGCGCCTATGTGTACCTGTGACGTGGTGACGACAATTAGGTCACATGAGTAATGCAGGAAGCTAGCAGGCATTCTCTGAACAGAATTTTTGGGTCCTACAATGGACACCGATGTGCATATGTCAAGTTAGATGTTGCTGGACTGTGTCCACCTGCCCAGTGCTTTTCACTGCTGGTGTATGTTCCCCAATCGCGGATGTCTGTTTGACTACCCATTCCACATGGTGCTACATAACCAGCTGAGTTAGTACTGTGAACAAATGACATACATCCAAAGATGCTGGTTACCAACTGCTTCATATAAACCTCAGACATCCCAATGGGACATATCCATCACTATATTTCCAATATAACACCACCGGAACATGTTGCTTACCTATGCATTCATTTAACCATGTTGTCTTCATAGGTGGGAATGCCATAGTTTACATATCCTACTTGACGTTGTGTGTGTGCCATTAGTATGTGTTCCACAGGTTGCACATCTGTTCCGCTGTACGGAAGGGTGCTCCTCAGTCTGTTGCTGGCAGACTGAGTGCTGTATCGCCGGTGTTGGCGACAGTCCGGCTTTGTATGTGGAATGTCAACTGTGGTCCCTATGTGTATTTCCTGTGTCATGCCTTACCGCTATGTCATTTACCGGGTTTGCAGTTGTGGGTGCCATCCTGGCCATACGGGTGTCCATCCATGACAATTGCCTACTGGACACTAGTATAGGGCTGTACACATTCCACACCTACATTTAGCATTCTCCGGAGTATGGTTTGCATTATTAGCGGAGAGTAAGGCAGGTGCTACGAACACATCCCTTCCACAGGGCGGGAGGAAGGATTGCCTGCGAAACAACACCGAGCACAGAGTCTACATACCCAGAATCCCTTGACCGCAACAATTGACAGTACCCATTACACATCCGTCATGTGTGCGGAAGTGTGATGTGGATGCAGTTCTATGGACCCGGTACCCTGGGTATTTCTGTGCATCTGTGCTGCATTACATGGACAGCTATCAGCAACATTAAACACGCTTGCGGTGCATATGTGTACCTGTGACGACAATGAGTTCACTTAAGTGTTGAAAGAAGGCGGCATTCCTGTCTTTAGACAAATTTTTGGGTCCTACAATGGACACCACTGTGCATATGTAAAGTGTAGAGCTTGTCGGACTGTGTCCTTGTGAGCAGTGGGTTTCACTGATACTGTGTGTTCAGGAATCGCGGATGTCTGTTGGACTACCCATTCCACATGGTGCTACATAACCAGGTGATTTAGTACTGTGGACAAATTACATACATCCAAAGATGCTGGTTAGCAAATGCTCCATATAAACCGCAGACGTCCCAATGGGACATATCCGTCACTGTATTTCCAATATAACACCACCAGAACATGTTGATTACCTATGTATTCATTCAACCATGTTGTCTTCGTAGGTAGGAATGCCATAGTTTACACATCCTACGTGACGTTGTGTGTGTGCCATTAGTATGTGTTCCACAGGTCGCACATCTGTTCCGCTGTACGGTAGTGGGTGCTCCTCAGTCTGTTGCTGGCAGACTGAGTGCTGTGTACGCCGGTGTTGGCACGAGTGTCCGGCTTTGTATGTGGAATGTCAACTGTAGTCCCTATGTGTATTTCCTGTGTTATGCCTTACCGCGGCTATGTCATTTACCCGGGTTTGCAGTTGTGGGTGCCATCCTGGCCATACGGGTGTCCATCCATGACAATTGCCTACTGGACACTAGTATAGGGCTGTACACATTCCACACCTACATTTAGCATTCTCCGGAGTATGGTTTGCATTATTAGCGGAGAGTAAGGCAGGTGCTACGACACATCCCCACAGGGCGGGAGGAAGGATTGCCTGCGAAACAACACCGAGCACAGAGTCTACATACCCAGAATCCCTTGACCGCAACAATTGACAGTACCCATTACACATCCGTCATGTGTGCAGAAGTGTGATGTGGATGCAGTTCTATGGACCCGGTACCCTGGGTATTTCTGTGCATCTGTGCTGCATTACATGGACAGCTATCAGCAACATTAAACACGCTATGGGTGCATATGTGTACCTGTGACGACAATGAGTTCAGATGCTGCGTTGAAATAAGACATTATTCGATTCTTTCCACAATTTTTGGGTCCTACAATGGACACCACTGTGCATATGTAAAGTGTAGAGCTTGTCGGACTGTGTCCTTGTGAGCAGTGGGTTTCACTGATACTGTGTGTTCAGGAATCGCGGATGTCTGTTGGACTACCCATTCCACATGGTGCTACATAACCAGGTGATTTAGTACTGTGGACAAATTACATACATCCAAAGATGCTGGTTAGCAAATGCTCCATATAAACTGCAGACGTCCCAATGGGACATATCCGTCACTGTATTTCCAATATAACACCACCAGAACATGTTGATTACCTATGTATTCATTCAACCATGTTGTCTTCGTAGGTGGGAATGCCATTGTTTACACATCCTACGTGACGTTGTGTGTGTTGCATTAGTATGTGTTCCACAGGTCGCACATCTGTTCCGCTGTACGGTAGTGGGTGCTCCTCAGTCTGTTGCTGGCAGACTGACTGCTGTGTACGCCGGTGTTGGCACGAGTGTCCGGCTTTGTATGTGGAATGTCAACTGTAGTCCCTATGTGTATTTCCTGTGTTATGCCTTACCGCGGCTATGTCATTTACCCGGGTTTGCAGTTGTGGGTGCCATCCTGGCCATACGGGTGTCCATCCATGACAATTGCCTACTGGACACTAGTATAGGGCTGTACACATTCCACACCTACATTTAGCATTCTCCGGAGTATGGTTTGCATTATTAGCGGAGAGTAAGGCAGGTGCTACGCACACATCCCTCCCACGGGCGGAGAAGGGATTGCCATGCGAAACAACACCGAGCACAGACTCTACATACCGAGAATGGCTCGAGTGCAACAACTGACAGTACCCATTACACATCCGTCATGTGTGCGGGACTGTGATGTGGACGCAGTTCTATGGACCCGGTACCCTGGGTATTTCTGTGCATTTGTGCTGCATTACATGGACAGCTATCAGCAACATTAAACAC
Organism: Protopterus annectens; assembly: GCF_019279795.1. Lineage (NCBI taxonomy): Eukaryota > Metazoa > Chordata > Ceratodontiformes > Protopteridae > Protopterus > Protopterus annectens. The sequence goes on along the minus strand of NC_056727.1, from coordinate 21,895,898 downwards.
GCTTGCAGTGCATATGTGTACCTGTGACGACAATGATTTCAGGTACGCATTGAAATAAGACATAATTCGATTCTTTCCACAATTCTTGGGTCCTACAATGGACACCACTGTGCATATGTAAAGTGTACAGCTTGTCGGACTGTGTCCTTGTGAGCAGTGGGTTTCACTGATGCTGTGTGTTCAGCAATCGTGTATGTGTGCTTGACTACCCATACTGTGTTGTGCTACAGGAACCATGTCTTCCGACACCAGAAACCAATGCTATACATCCAATGTTGCAAGTTAACAACCACTTTCATACCATACCCAGAGGTCACGATTGGGTGGTATTGCCACTTTATTGTCGGAACAACACCCCCAGACTGTGTACATCATGGGAACTTTAGGCCAGTCTTACCGGCCATTTCAAAATGTAATTGGCAGACACATGTCAATACATGTATGATAAGACATATTGTCATGCAGAAGTTGATCTATGTTATTTGGACATTGGCTTCTGCTTTTGGCATCCGTTGCTGTGAGTGTTGCCAGTTACCATACACATTGCTTGCTCAGAGGCAGACTACACAATACTGCAGTACTGTGGTCTCCTTTAATGACCCTGAGCCAGTGGTCGATGGTACGGCAGCCACTGCATCAATCACATTTGCCATCTACCAGTACCTACAGGACTGCATGAGCCAGTCATTCACTTACCCAACTGTGGTTCACTGGACCAATGCCATGCATCCAGTGTGGTGTACCCCAGCCATACACAAAATGTACAACACGAGGAGGTGGCTACTACAAGGTGGAGCAGACACGTTGTGAGGTGTGACACCTATGGTCATCATATGTGTAGACCTACACACTGTCATGAAATAGTCCAGGGCACATTCCACAGATATACCTACATGGACCTGGCTAACAATCATACCACCTTCAGTTGCTATGCTGGACACCTGGGAGCTCAGTCCCACATATGCTCTGACTGGGTTCACATAGAGGTGGGGTTTACTCAACATACACACATTGCCAACATACAGGCTGACAAGTCCAGTGAGGACATCTCCACACCCTCCCCCACACATGAGGAGATGTGTGTACCACTGGTTTGTGGTCACCAAATGTTCTGTGACACACAGGTGGGACATGCTCTCTCCAAGGTAGTGGACATAGCATCGATGAGACCAGCTGGTGACCCCGCTGTGTACTCCACTATCTCGGTTATGAATTGGACCCACAGTTAGGACAGCTATTTCTTTGTAGCCTCACCTCAGGTAGGGTACCCAGGTTGTGTCACATGGCAACTGTAGTCCCACGTCAGGGGGCCAATACCTCCACTGAGGCTAGTTATTACTGTCCCATTACCCTGAGGAGACCTATCTGCAAAGACATGGGGAGGGATCATACTGTGGCTCGTACATGACTGCATAGGGGACATACTTACTTTGCCTCACACACGGTTTGTCTTGTTCAGGGGCGGTTCATGCCTTTAAAGCATGGTTGACATTTTCAGGACAGTCGCCGCGGCCCCTGATGGGGGTGTTGCGGTCCATACAGCCTACCTCGACCTGGCAAAGCCCTTCATCACATTACCCCCCTCAGGTATCGTTGATAAACCCATTGGCTGGGATGTGAACACGCACATCACAGAATGTGTTGTGAACTGTCTATGTGACACAACCCACACGGTCATAGTTGCTGGCAGCATATCAGACCTACTGCCTGTCAGAAGTGGTGTCCCATGGGGCCCTTCCATGTGTGCACTCCTGTCATACACCTACATCTTCACGGTACAGGCACACACAGGGGTGCTATGGGCAACAGTGTTTGTAGATAACTGCAAAACAGGTGCCATAATGGGACAGACATCTGACACAGATATCCTTCGAAGGCGCCTCCCAGGTATGCATATCTGCTGTCAGGGACATGTCCCACAGCTAAATGCAACGTCATGCAACATCATACCTGTGGAGAAGTACTAGGTCACCCCTGTCCAGCATATAGGTGGCTGTCCACTCAGCACAGGGTGATTACCAGGAATCAGGGACAGTGTTGACGGTCACCATTCATTCCACACACACGTTGCTATCGTGGTTGTGTGGGTCTTCTACATTGCCCACCTGTTGGTGCAGGGATTCACATCTACATCAGGCTAGGTCATTGTTCCCTTGTACCCATTATGTGTTACACCTATGATCTACTACATTGCCCCATTCAGACTGTATCTGACCATACACCTACAGCAGCTGGGAAGCCCACATAGGTTGATCGTTGTACAGATGCCGGATGACACCATTTTGTGTAATGCTGCCCCACATGTAGGACCCCTGCCACATCACGTCACATACCTGCTGTTTGGTGTTGACCTGTGCCTGACATACAAGGCCATGTCAACCCATATGTCATGTGTATGCTTCACCTACTGTATCCCTATCCCTCAGAATCACTAGGGCAGGTGACATTTACCCTGTCACGGTCATTCATGGGATGTGTTTGGGTGACACATATATCACCCAGACAATCATTATGCTGTGGATCTACATCACAGTACATGTGAGACAGACATCCTTCCTAGCCTTGTTCGCAGCTATGTTGTCCATTGGATGGAGAATTGCAGGTATAGGCCAGGGATTACATCATTATCACTGCTTGACGGAGATACAGCAATATCATGGGTATTTCATCTGAAGCACAGAAGGTTGGCAAAGTCATCCTAACTATGGTGTAGTATTATGGCTGGGCCTGGGACGATGGCCTACCCTGTACCTATGGACGTGTGAACCTATATTCATAGTTTGTCACATGTACAATTGTCTATCCACTATAGTCTTTCGCCACTGTATATTTCTGTGGCACATGATTGTCCTCTGTATTACATGCAGGTATGCTGTGTACGTTGCACATACGTCACAGTTGATGACAGTGTATCTGTGTCCCTAACACTGTGATACTGAGGACTACCACACAACCTTCACAGCATTACATGCATATGTCCATTCTATTCTTCTTTGGCCTATGGGGGGGTGTTAAGGCAAACATTACTCATGTCCCTGTTTGTGCATGCTTCATGTTGGTGTTTGACCAGGCTCCGTTGCAGTCATGTGTTGGACGGTAGTGTGTCTGTGTGTTTGCCATGTGTTTTTATTGCCAGTACATCTGTGGGAGGTGTAGTTGACACATGTTCCTCTTTGCAGGGACACCCATCCTGGTGTTTGTGTCATGCATCTGCACTTGGCACGTGCCATATGTCCTGTACTATTCCCACAGTCGTGTATGCCTTCATGCACTACTACTGCGTGTTACTGGCTGTGTGTATGTGGTACACATGGACATTGTGATGTTTGTCTTGACCTATTCCAATGCTAGAACGTAAACATCTGTCAATTAAGTATTTTAAATCAAACTGTAACACTCATTCGTATTTTCAACATGACACTTATTGACACAGGAAGCTGGGATTAATAACATTTTATTACTGTGCAGCAGGAGGCAAAGGAGTATGCAGTCAAAGTTTAGACATCTGTTCAACTCTATACATGTTACATCTGTATGAGCATTCTGTATACTATCATCTTTTACACACATTAATGATGTTGTCAGTCACAAGGCATTTACATTGCTAGAGTACAGAACATTGTATTCCTACAACAGTGCTCAGGTAATACTTATTACATGTTTTCCCACGGGGATAGCCCAACCTTGAGCCACATATTCAGTTAGACTGTACTTTGGTAAGTTCTGCTCTGACACGGTTCCAACACTGTTCATATTCAGTCCTCACTCCGTGTCCTACTAGGTTCCTGTGTCTCTCTGCTGAGCAGCTGTACTCTGTGTTACAGCTCAAAAGCCTATCCTCCTCAGTGGAAGGATGACAGATATACCTGTACATACATGTATTATTCTGTAACCGAGCAGATGACTAATGCTGACTGACATACACCTGCTGCAGTGGTTACTGCTACGGTTAGGGTTCAATCACACTGCAGCTACACTACAAGCAATTACATGCATGAGAAGCTGTACTGCTATATTGTCAGGTAGAATAATATGCATTATACACTATTAGCTTCTAAAGTTGCACGTCATATTATGTTTAAATATGTATTTTGCTAACATTCTCCCTCCTTTGATTGCTTCTACTCTATCCAGAGACATATACAACATTATTTCATTCCCTGTCTTCCTCTGTGGAACGTTTAACTAGGCAAGTAATTTGATGTACATTGCAAGTAGGATTGCATTTTCTATTGACAAATACCACTACAGGTCTTGATACATAGTGTCGGGTACAGGTATGTTGCCAGAGTCCCTGACTAATACTTACATGCACAGTATCCCGCACTAGACACATGCTCCCAATATGGGCAGAACAACACAAATGGCAATCATGATATTCAGTATGACTGACCCCATCCACCCAATGGTTTGTGGAAATGGTTCGGCAGTGGGTTTGGGCCTGGTTCCGCCATGGATGACACCTGCTATATTACCTGTAGGTGGGCGTTGCTTTTGGTCTCTTCATGTGGTAGTTGGACACAGCGATCTTCTTCAGTAAGCGCCAAGACCAATTCTCAGCGCCACGGTGCAGTCGTGCACTATTACATTTTGTGACACAACAGTTCTCATTGCATCCAGTTCATCAGTCACATGTTCAGGAGCGGGTACTCACATTCATCCTTCCTCCAACAGTTTTGCATAACTTCCTCTGTTCCTGATTGATTTCACTACTCCAGAAGCTGGTGGTGTTCCAGCCCAGGTTGTGACACTGTCACTGAAGTCCATATGAATCGGTATTCCTTTATCTCTTGCAGAGGACTGACATGTCAGAACAGCTTCCATTTCACCCACTGGATTAGTAGGTTTCTCGACTGTGTTCCCAGTTCTTGAGCTATATGTGTTATAGTTCGTTTCGCACCCACAGGCAATTGTACAGTATGTCATGTGACTGGAGCCAGATAACCCAAATGACAACTGCCGGACCAATTCCCAGGTAACCATTGCTATGCTTATTTCCCACAAACAACATAACTATATTCTACTTTATTACTGATGCGGGTTACCTCTGCATGTAACAAATTCCTGTCTCTAACAGAGGAATGTTTATACAATTCAGGATGTTTCTGCACATCCTTCAACATTGTTCTCATGATGTTTCAATACGAATTAGGAATGGTGCTACAAGTTGTACTGTGATCTTTGGCTGTTATATGACATTCGTAAGACACAGTTATGTTACAAATACTCCCACCAACTGAAACTGTACCATGTTTATGATAACATACAATTCCTTTTTGTGTAACAGGTAAGTACATTGCCACATTGTCCTGTGATCTCACAGAACCTGTATCAAAGAGTAGATATTCACAAGTCTCAATCTATCCCCAAGGGGACAACATGCATCGGAAGTCCTCCATATGATGTAGGTATGGCAGTACAAACACAGCAATTTAAAGTGTTCCTAGTCTCTATATGCACACGCATCATGCCTAGGTATCTGTTGAAGTGTGGAAGACACTCTGTGACCAGTTGATCACATATCAGTATTTGTATCCGTGTAGTTATATGCAGGTAAGGTCCCAGAAATTGTGACGTAAACACAAACATGGTTAATAGGTGTATAATCATTAGGACAGCAAACATAAATGTCTTTGGGGTTGCTTTGTATTGTTATATAGTCTTCGCCGTGTGATTCGGGCTCTTTGGTATATCAGCTACAAGATGTCAATCAGACTTGATATCCTTTACCAGTTTGAGAAATGTGAGGTGGACCCAGGACGACCTCTCTGCAAACTTTACTGCGGTAGGCGTTGCCAACAGTACGCGGTACAGACATTCGCACTGTCCACTTGGCAATACTGTTCTTTGGATAACAGTGACATACACACAGGATACTGGTGTCAGCTATGCTTCCGTCTTCGTTTGCTCTTATCTGTAACAGACTTTAACTGAAGAACAGTGTTACTAGTTAACAATCCTCTCATGTCACCTACTACTGAGTCATCGACCTCCGGCTCTGCAGGCATGACAGCTTTCCACTCTGGCACATGATATGCCATTCCACATACTACTTCGAAGTGGGTGCAGCACTTTACATTTGGAACTGTTGTCATGCTCAGCAATGCTAGAGGTAGACAGCTGATGTAACTCGTCTGGATGTCACCCAGCAAACTCCTCTACTTATTTCTCGGGATCCCATTCTACGGCGGCAGTAGTGCTGAGTGTGGGTTGTACATGCAATTGACATTCATGGTAATACAAGTAATCCCCCAGGTAGCGTGATTGTCTGGTTAACTACATGTGTTCTACTGTCACTGTAGCTTCTTTACAGCATGCCAGATGTAGGGATACTTAATTTTACTGGCACCTTTGCCACTGCTGCTGCATCCGGATTACTGGTTGGGAATGCTTCTACCCATTTTGATTATATATATGTGTAATCGCTGAACAGTATTTGTTCCCTTCACATTTATGCAAATGTATGAGTTCCATACAAATAGTACAGAACGGTTAGGGTGGTGTAGGTAAACTCACTCCCTTCGGTTTAAATACTCCCTGTGCATGATATCTACGGCAAACGTCACACGCTGCTCATGAGGTTTGTATGTGGTTCGTCATTCCATATGTTACTGGTATTCTGTTAACCAAATGTACCATCCCCTGTTGAGACATGTCTCTACCCGTGGCTCCACAAAGCCGCATATCTGAATATCTTAGACGTTAATATTGGCTTTATCACTGTGGATATGTGCAGTCCGTGTTCAAGGATTGCTCCTCGTCATAACCACGTCGGCTTTTCTGCTTTCGTAGTTGCTGTTTGCATTGTTTGTACAGTTTCTACATCTAAACAGTCTGAGGTTTGTCATTCCTCATTCACACAGACACTTTCCAACTGTGACGCTGCTTGTTTTGCAGGTGCATGAGCTCATGCCTCACCTTTCCTACTGTTATCCTGTTGCTTTCTATGCCCTGCACATTTACAATTACCTACTTCAGTGGGTAACTGCATGTAGTCTAATGCATTCAGGTTCGTATGCGCATGATTAATCGGTTTACCGGTGGATGTTATCATTCCCCTATTCTTCCACTGCTGCTCATAAACATGCACTGCACAGACAACAGACTGACTATCGGGACATATGTCCACACATCATTTTTCCGCTACAGTACAGGCACGTGTTAAAGCTATCTATTCTGCTGCTTGAGCAGACACGTTATGCTGCAGGGTTTGGCCGTCTACAGTGTCATTATCAATAACTACTGCATAAACTACTTCATTCGTTCCTGTAGGGCTCTGTCTACATGATCCGTACACATTAACTGTCACCTCTGCATCATCTAAGGGTATATCAGTGTTATCATGTCTGTGTGTAGTTATTTAATCCATTTCGTATAGGCAACTGTGTGGTGTGCCATACACAGGTGTCAGACGTGACGTTGATAGGTTTCATGTTGTACAACGTTCAATCACCATGTGAGGTTGACTCAGTGGTATGGTCAGACATGACATATGTGTAGCACGAGTCAGGAATTCTATCTTCTCTTGCAGCAGATTGATCGCAACTGCATGACACATTCTCACAGTGAGAGGGTGGTCTAGTAACATTACGGCCGGGCCTGTACTGCCATGGGTGCTACAACAACTGCCTGTACACAATGTGGCACTGACCATGCCACAGTGTCCAACTGCAATGAGTAGTCAGCTATTTAGCGTTGCTTACTTCCCTGCTGTTGCATCAAGACTGACGTCATATATCTCCGCTTACAATCTACGGTCTGACAACATGTGTTATGATTATTCACGAGACCTACTACAGCTGTTGAGGCTATCAATCGTTCTAGTCTGCATAACGCTGTTTCTGCTACTGTAATCCGGTGTACTATGTGTTGTGCTGCCATAGGTGTATTACAGGTTAAGGCAAACAATACAGCGGATTGCACAGCATTGTTTGGTATCCAGATTTAACATGTGTTAGTCGGCCCAGACACGACATCATTCCCTTCTTGTTAGTTGGCTTGGGTGGTTATTATATTGCTACCTTCCTATCGTCATGTGATGTTCTACCCTACTTGGATACCAGATATGCCAGGTAATTGACCTGTATTCTCTGTAGTTGCAATTTATGCTTGCTTACTTTATGTCCCTGTTCTGCTGATTATCTCAATAATGCTATTGTATCTTCCTAAAATTGCTGCTGGGTAGGGGCCGCAAGCAGAATATCATCCAATTAAAGTGGAGCTTGACTGGCCCCGGGTGGAGTTGACACCGAAATGTAGCTAGCCATCCCCTGTGAGAATATCGTTGTACTTTCACAGTAGCCCCGCGATAGCCGGGTATGGCTGTATCTGTCACCCTGACTGTACAAGCAAAGCAATACGGACTATGTGGATGTATAGGTATTGCAAAGTAAACATAGCTTATATGTACCACGGTAAGATACTTCTGTGGCATGTTCATTGCATTGAATATAGTGTGTGGGTCTGGCACCAACGCTACCCTAAGTATTCTTACATGATTTACAGCTTATACATACTGTACCATCCGCCATTCGCTATTTGGTTTCCGGTCAGGGGATACAGGGTATTGCATGGTGAATAGCGATTACTTTGTGGATGGGGAATTCCCTGTATGACTTTGCAGATATCTTCTGGTGTCCACGGTCTATACGCTACGGGGTTGGGTCCTGGCCTTCCTGTCCTGCCTGATGGTTCGGTACTTCAATTAATTGACAGATATCCTCACTCTGTTGTAGTACTGTGTTCTTACTCGGGTGTCCCTAGGTATGTTACGTGTTCAGGATGTGGTTTCAATAGCTTCTATTACATTTGTTCGTTATGCTACCTCTGTTGCCACAGGATAACGTGGGGACTAGCCTGCCCTCCCGCTTAATATCCTGCATGTGGTATCTGCGGTGGTAGGGTGTTGTGGGGGGGGGGGCGATCGGTACTACTGTATTATGATCTTCTCTGTGTACGTATGATGCTTAGCCATTTGTAGTGTTCTATTCCCTTCGGTACACTACCTCAGTCCACCGATGTGCATGACGGATACCCAATTGTCGCTGTTTTGTCGCCTGCACATCTTAGGGCTGCCACCTTTTCCAATGCACAATGTGGGACATTAGTGTTCGGAACGTGTAATTTGCCTGGGAAATGCATGCCCACGGCCAGTACATAGGACAGGTATTCACGTTTTGCCAGGTGAGCGACCGATTGTTGTAGCATTTCAGTTGCTTATTCTGTTTATTATTATATTTTGCTGTTCCACATACAAATTAACTCTTTTATGCTACCATTTTGATATATATCTGGGAAATGTTTGTCCTGAGATATCAGGACATTTGACATGTGTTCGGTTTATTTACAGGACACGGCTGGCCAGAGAGGGCATATCCCTCTCAGGGTGGAACAGGTGTTTACCTTGGAACATATGCATCAAATTTTCAGCGATTACAATGTTTCAGTAACGGTATGTTGCCTAATATACCATCAATGTCATATTTATTACCCCATTTTGCTGCGTAACTCACATTATGTGCTCTCTGCGATTGCATATTCTTCACGTCACCCGTCAAATGCGGATCACATGATCTGTTGCTTCAATAATCTCCCATATCCTCTACACGACTGCTACGTCCCCTTCTGTCATAACACGTGTGTCTCCTTCCCTGTATCCACTGTAGTGTCTACATTCACTATTTACTCTGCTGTGTGTTCCCCTGACCTATGTTCAGATTTAATAGTATGTGGGTAGGTCTTCGACCCGATATCACTACTGTTAACAGAAACACAATGTAGTCTGGTCCCTGATCTACAATAGACACAAAAAGGCAGACACTCCTTACCTGGGCCTCCTGGTTAAGGCTGCACGTTTTCTTCTTGGGATCCAGTTTTCCGCTTTTCAGCCACAGATCAGACAGTAAACAGCCTCTTTACACACAACAATTCAGTCGGAGGTCTTTTCATTCAAGAAGAACCATTTATGCATATTCTCCAGCGTACATGTCTAACCAGCCATGCACTCTGACCTGTAGCTTACCAAGGGAATTCCGGATTACAAGGATCACGATGTGAAATAAGTTGTTACAATCAGACTGTAGTTATCAGTAGGCTTTTCTAAGTGACAGCCGATAACACAGGAGGCTCGGGTTCGGACAGTTTTAGTAGTGTACACAGGCAGGCTAAATAATGTACAGTCCAAGTATGAGAGTTTTGTCTGACTCTATACAGTAAGCAGTTTCTTTATATAGTGTTTACAATCAGCTTTTGCCCAACTTACTGACGTGGTCGGTCACAGGGCATTTCCATCACTATGGTCCGCAATAGTCTATACATACGTGGGTGCTGGGCTCGTGCTTTTAAATTGTTTTCTCATGGGAATAACACAGCCTTGCAAGGCACCTTGTACATTACAGTATCCTTTTGTGATTGTAGCTGTTTCAAGGACCCTAGACTGTTACGATACAGTGGACAGTTAATTTCTTGATACGTTGCTTTGTCTGTCTGGTAGGGAGTTGTACTGCTATCTTCCATTGAGCTCACAAGGCCATCCTCCTCTGGGGAAGGAGTGCTGTTATGCATGTACATACATTTATTGTTCTGTAACCCAGCAAATAATTAATGATGACAGACATGAGCCTGCTGTCCTGCTTACTGCCAGGTTCAGAATTCCATCACAGTACAGCTTAGCTTCACCAATTACATGCAGGCTTAGTTCTGCTGCCATATTGTACGGTACAATTCAATACATTATATAGTATTTCGAGTGTAAACTGGAACTTCATATGTGTTTCTATATATTTTACGAACAACATCCATCCAGCCATATGCATGTTGTTCCATCCTTTACCTTGACCGTGTGTATTTGTCCGTCCAGCCACGCTAATCTCCACATGTGATGTCCCAGTTTCCCCTTCTTTGCCTGTAGCACCCTGTTAGGATGTCCTGTGTGTTAGGCACCTGTTCCGCTATATGTGATCGACTTCACTGCAAAGATAATCATCGATGCGGTGGTCCAACGACCCGACTTGTCCACATGTGTACACTTATGTGCACCGTGTCGTATGCAAACCTAGATGGTTTGGACGGGTACATACTACATGTCGGATGTACACATTCTGCTGACACATTCACATGCAGCCATTTACATATCTGTACCTGCGGTGGGTTGCTGACATGTGGGTGCGTATTTGCCCGCGTGGCATTGCCTAACACAAACATCTTACCACAGTTCAGGTATGCACATTGTGTGTGGTTGTATAGCTGCACACGGATGCTAGCAGGTTTGGGTGCAGGGGTATACATGGGTGTGACTGACATGTACAATGAGGCTATTGTGTAGTACATCCGAATGCATGGGTTCTGCTTCTGGATATTACACTTCATCATACACCATCCAGTGTATGCAACAGAGATGTTGCTGGGTCTGGGATATGTTGCTATGCACATGTTGCCTGTGTTTGGGGTATCTTGCTTCCTTACTGTTGTTATGTTGGCACAGCTACCCGGCTATGTACTGTCACTACTGCTTGTGACCATTATGGTTGGCACCTTTTCCAATGCCCATAGTGGGGCATGTTATGTGGACACTTCGAAATTTGCAGGACTACACATACCCAGGGCTAGTGCAGTAGACAGAACTTCACTTGTTTGCCATACTATGAGCCTATTCTGTTAGCGTTTGGGTTCCTTATTTATTTTCTTATGCCATGTCTGTGTTCAATACCGTAATGTATATGTTTTATGCTACTATTTACATGTATATTGCTGGAACTTGCTTCGCAAGGGATCGCAGCTCATTTTCCATTTTACGATTGTTGCAGGGACACGACTGTCCAATCAGGGACTGTCCATGGCACTTTGGGACAGCAGGTAACCCTGGTGACCATGCCCATGTCGCTGCTGGGGTTTCCACCTTTTCCATTTTCCGATCTGGGATATTTCCGGGACTCACATCTGCCTTTACAGGCCGACACATACAAACGGTCACTATATAGCATAGAAATTCACTTGTTTGCCTAAATAATTTGCTTATTATTGTGGCAATTTCCTTGCTTATTCTGTTTATTGTGTCATTTCGGTATTTCTGTTACAGACATAACCAATTCATGCTACCATTACATTACATACGGGATATCATTGTGTCCTACAATCGTAGCACATCAGCCATTTCTAATACGTTTTTTCGGGACACAACTGTCCATGGAGAGACTGCCCCAACCAAAGTGGGACAGCTGGTGACCTTAGTCGCTGCTCCTATGTCGCTGCGGCGCTGACATGCGGCTGTACACCTTCTCTGAGTGTAAACACTGACAGTGCATTGCGGGACGGAGGCGGTCTTATGCGTATCCTTTGCTCCTTGAACGGGTACACTTATGCCTTGGTGGCTTCTATTTGCTTCTCCGTTAATTTGGAACGGGGACTATGTTGCGTACTGTACGTGCGTTTCATTCTGCACGGGACCTGGCTGCTGCCATTACTATTGTGGGCGGACCGTGGCTGTCAGCACATTAGGTTGCTCACCTCATGCCGGCTTAGACACGCCTCCAGACGCATCCTACCTGGGCTCGCTCACGTACACTACGCACGTGTCTGTGATTCCGGTGCACTCTCATTAATATGTATATGGCGCTACTGCGCCGGATATTCCATGCACCGCTGGCGCAGGCCTTACGCCGGCCTTGCGCCGAGCTTCATGAATCCCGGAGAATATCTAAAATTCAACTTTTTGCAGATGATGTTCTAATTACATCAACAGGAACAAATTCTTCTATGCGCTCATTATTTGACAAGATGACAGATTTCAAGAATATTTCTGGTTTGGTATTTAATGAAGAAAAAACTAAAATATTACCAATATATACACAGAATAATGTTCTCAATAATGATTTTCTCAAATATATACCCAATTCAGGTCAAATAAATTACTTAGGCATAATATTAACTAAAGATATAAAATCCATTATACATAATAATTATAGTAATTGTCTTCATAATATACAAAATCTTTTCAATAGCTGGAACAATATGTTTTTTACCATGGAAGAAAGACTCACAATTATTAAAATGATAATATTCCCCAAGATATTATACATAATACAATCAATAATACTCCCACCTACAAAAACAATTATTAAGAAATTGAATTCACTAATGTTAAATTTCTTATGGGCACCTAAGAGACCCAGGATTGCATTAAAAAACATACTAATAGTTGGTCTCAAGGGGGCATATCATTTCCAGACTTTAATTTATATGCTATTTCTTCTATTATAAAAGTTATAACATTGCTAATAGATCAGTTATATGTTGCAAAATGGAAGGAATATTGGGAACTAATTAGAATGCACTTCACGAAAATATCATTAGTACACAAAAATACTATTGTAAATAATCCCATGTTATGGTTACTAAAAGAGTTTTGTACCTCATCTGTTACACCAAAATATATAGCTAGTTATCCATTAAATATTATTATTAGATATAGTAATTTTATATTTATGCATCCTAAGTATAAGGAATGGAATTTTATCTTATTTCCTATAATGTATACACAAGGTATTATTTTATCATCCATCCCTGAAAGAATTCTTCTAGTTACAGAGAATGATTTAAAGTATTGGTATCAGTTGCTGTCTGACAATAAAGCAAAAAATTTAGACTTTTTAAAACAAGAATTTGATTTGAGAGAAACATGTTGGTTAGAGATTCAGACTTTTAGACAACATCTTATTAATAAACTTGATTTAATGTCTTTAACAGTTAAATAATCTGTTCCTATTCTGATTGATTACTTGATATTAAATTTACAACATAGGGTTTCTGATAAAGGTAAGCTCTCACACATACATAAAATTATTAGAGATGAAACACATTATAGTTCAGATACTTACTGGAATTATTTCATTTCCATTAATGGTGAATCACCAAAACAACAAGATAAACAATATATACTGGAATCTGCTTATAAAACTACTTCTTCTATTAATTGGAGACTTTTTACTTGGAAATTTTTACATAGATCTTTCTATACACC
>NC_056727.1:21764381-21876881 GCF_019279795.1 Protopterus annectens | reverse complement strand
AAAGCCCCATAAAATGTTTCAGACTATTATCCCTTAGCATTAATACATCTGGATACAAAAATGCTAACTAGTATACTTGCTAATAGAATTAAACAGCTTTTACATACCATTATTTCTCTGCTATCATTCAGGTTGTATGAGGGGCTAACAAACGGTACATCAGGCAGTTACTTTTAATGAATAAAAATCTTCAGCAACAAATCTAATTCAGAATTTTTATCACTTTTTGCTGCTTCTAAAGCCTTTACCAGAGCTAATCTTTCCTTTCTTTTTGCAGTAATAACTAAATGAAAACTCCAGCCAAGCTGAAACTTCCAATGAGAGACCTGTTAAACCTCTTGAATAAGAGGCATGTGGGATATATGCAAATGACATTTATGAACACCAGGTGTTTCAGCTAATTGGCAATTCTGAATGCCCATACCTTGTTTCATCATTTTAATGGACAATTTCAGGCCAATAAAGCCAAACCCCACTAGCTGTGGATATGCTTATTTTGGCCTTGTTATGACCTCATCAACACAACACAAGCAGAAACACAGGGCTGTAATACCCAGCTGATGTCCATTATCATCAGGGTGACTGTAAAATATCCCAAATAACAAACTAAAACAATGAGTGAGACAGTCACACTGAAAAACCAATAAGTAAAAACTAAATGAAAACTCCAACCAAGCTGAAACGTCCAATGAGTGACCTCTCAAACCTCTTGAATCAGAGGCATGTGAAATATATGCAAATGACCATTATGAACACCAAGTGTTTAATCTAATTGGTAATTCTGAATGCCGTGTCTTCTTTCGTCATTTTAATGGACAATTTCAGGCCAATAAAGCTTAACCCCACTAGCTATGGATATGCATATTTCGGCCTTGCTATGACCTCATCAGCACAGCACAAGCAGAGTGTTTGACTAATTAGCTGAAATATATCCATTAATACTGTGTCCTTCTTCTGGGAAATTACTGCATGCCCTTGATGCAGATGTTAATACATGTATGCATACAGGTAAATAACATACCACTCCAGTAATTTACAATCATTTTTCATAATGTGCATATTTTCCATAAGTGCTTCACGCTAAAGAGATATATTTGATAATGTAATGGTAACAGTAATGCTAGCAATTACCTTTGCAGCTACCTATTACTCAGGTATAACTGAAAGTAAGAGCAGCTATATGCATGCATCTTTTAAGTATCATTTGCATCATACATAATTAAGGAGGTTTATTAAAATTCAAGGCTTTGGTTCGTAGGTTCATAGGGTGGTACTAGGCTATTGGCCCTAGGACCTATACAAGCCTAGCCATAACAATTCCCTGGCTATTTCTTCCCACAGTATTTACTTCCCTGGACCCCTGTCTAGCAAGGCAACTGATGTGATCCCCGGGGTGAATTTCCTATCTCCCATCCCGTCATCAAGGTTCTTTTGAAGAGGGCCAAAGAGGCGCTCTACTTGACATGTATGGGCAGTCTATTTCAGAGCCCGGGGAGTCTCTGGGTCAGGAACATATCCCTCCAGGGGTTCTGTCAGTAAGCCAGTTGGCAACCCATCGAGTGACGTAGGGATTAATGCCCAGCTTAGTAAGTTTATCTATGATTCCAGAGTGGGGGATGGTGTCAAAGGCCTCGGTGAGGTCCAGATAGGCTGTGTGGAACACCTTACCTTTGTCCATGGCTCTAGAGACTGATTCAAAGAAGTCAATCAGGTTCAGGAGACAAGATCGTCCCTTCATGAACCCAAACTGCGTGGAGTTCAGTGTTTGAAGGTTGCCAATGTCTTTGTTCATAAGTTCCATGATAATACGTTCCATGGCCTTACGGATAAGGCTCGTCAGACTGATGGGGCGATAGTTCCCGGGATCCAAGGTGGATCCCCCCTTGTAGAGTGTGATAACTGTAGCTGTGCGCCACTCAGTGGGCATGAAGCCTGAGGTGAGGCTATGATTAAACATGACACTTAGGTGAGGTGCCAGTTCATTTTGTAGTCCATGTAGTACACAGCCTGGGATGTTGTTTAGTCCCATGGATGCTGTATTCTTAGCTTTGGAGAGTATGATTTTTACCTGTGTGGCTGTTATTACTGGAATTTGGCAATCTTTCAGTATTAAGATGGGACCTTTAGGGGGTGAGAAGGGGGTGACATTTGCACTGAATCGATCTGCCAGGATATTGGCAATATCCTTGGGATCAGTATATTTAATGCCATTCTGTTGTAGCTCAGAGCAGATCTGAGCATTGCCATTTAGATTCTTGATACAGCTATAGAATGCCTTGTGGTTGTCTTTGGAATCTTTGGCAATTTTATTTTTGTAACTAGCTTTGGAAGATTTTATGAGGGATCTCAGCTTCTTACTGAGGCTGCTAAGGGAGTTTTTTACATCCTGGGATTATCCACTTTTCTGCAACAGTTTCTTCCTTTTGTTGTAAGGTTTGTTTATGGCAAGGGACCATCAGATTGGCTTCCTTTTTTTGGAGGAAAGCGTCTTGGTTCTATTTGGGCTGGCACGACTCATGCACGAGTGAATGTGCTCATACAGTGCCTTAGTGTAGGATTCAGCAGTCAAACTTTCAGTTCCCATCTGCATGGGTGTCATGAAGTTTGTCACTTCTGACTTGAGTAGCATGAAGTTGGCTTTGGAGAAGTTTTTTACGGAGGTTTCCTTACTGGGGGGTGGGGGTGGGATGTAGATGTCAAGGGTGATTAGCTTATGGTCAGACCTGACCAACGAGGGGGTGACCATAGGTGTGGAGCATCGATTTCCCATCTTGGTAATGACCAGGTCTAGGATATTGGAGTTCCTGGTGGAACTAAGGATTAGTTGATCCAGGACATTGGAATTTATGAATTCTAAGAACTGTTGGGCAAAGGTGTTGGTACACGAGTAGTTTTCCCAGTTAATGGCAGAGTAGTTGAAATCACCCAGTATTAGGGTGTTTGGTTGTAATGTTTTCCAGTATGTTCAGAAAGGTGTAGTGAGAATCTTGAGGCATGGTGGGGGATCTATAGCAAGCTACAATTTGGATTGCAGTTTTACCTAGTGTTAGTTGCACCTGGAGAATTTCAGATACATTTTGTTGGGCAACTAGCCTGGTGTTGTGAATATCGTTGGTGAATACGGACACTCCTCCACCTTTCGTGTTTCGGTCTTGGTTTGGTGGCCGAAAAGTGTGGTAAGAGTTGTAGCCTGGTATTGCAGGGGTGCTGTCTGGAACCTTGAACCAGGTCTCAGTTACTGCACAGATATCAATGTTCTCCATTTTTAGGAGTGCCTTAAGAGAGTGCATTTTGAGGTTTAGACTTCTAGCATTGAGTAGCATTACCTTCAGATTTTGCATGCTTGTACCTGTTACGGTGGTAGTTTTGTCCTTTGAACTTTGCCTTTTTAAATTTCATTTGCACACATTGAAGTAAGTTCTTGAAATTAGGCACATTAAGCAATATCTCGGCATAATGGGAAGGTGCTCTGCACAAGGACCGAATAGGTTCATAGGTGCATAGGTTCATAGATGTGCACTAGGCTAAAGGCCCTGGAGCCTTTACAAGCCTAGCCCATAGGATTACCCTGGCATCGTACCACTCAACCTTAGTTCCCAGTGCCTCTGTCAAGCAGAGCCACTGGAGTGATCCCCAGGGTGAATTTTCTATTTCCCATCCACTCATCAAGATTTATCTTGAAGAGGGCCAGTGAGGCACTCCACTTAACATGTATGGGAAGTCTATTCCATAGCATGGGCAGTCTTTGGGTTATGAACCTGTCCCTCCAGTTTGTTCTGTTGATTGTGATAATGAAGTTGAGGTCTCTGGAGTGTGTAGTGCAGAGTGATTTCTTTAGATGTAGCATTTCCAACAGAGCTGGGTCAGACATGACTTTGTAGGTCAAGCAGAGATCGCCTCAAAGTAAGCGATATGAGGCAGAGAATAGTCAGATTTTTGAGTCTGTCCATATAGGACAAGTGTTTAAGGCCTAAGATCCTCTTTGTGAGGTACTTTTGTGGCCTCTCCATTTTTTTGTAGGTGTCTAGTGAGGTACCTGCCAAATGGGGCATTGTACTCGATGACTGGCCTAATGAGGGAAGAGCAGAGGGAGACAATGACCTCTTTCTTCCTGAATGCAAAACCCTTAGTAATGAGATGTGCCACATAGAAGGACTTTCTGACCACAGTGGCAATGTGGTGGTCAGGCAATGTGATGGTCAAAAGAAAGGTTGCTGTCAACCTGTGTCCCCAGATCTCTTATGACGACTTCTGTGTTCAGTGGATTACCATCGATGTGGTAATTCATAGGAAATGGGTTTTTCCCAAAGGGGATGATGACACATTTTTTGGCATTGTGCTTAAGGCCATGGTTCTGACACCAGTCATTGGTCTCAGTGAGACCTTTCTGTAGGATGTCAACATCACTTGAGGAGTCAATTATGGCTCCCAACTTGCAATTGTCTTTGAATTATGTTAGCCAGAGTCCCTCTGTGTTGGCCTGGACTTCAGAGAAGTAGATACCAAACAGGAGAGGACCCAGGATCGAACCCTGTGGAGCTCCACTTGTGACTGGTCAACAGTCTGACTTGGAGTCAGCTACTTTCACACTGTGGTATCGTTAAACAGGCCCATTTGCAACATGTGTGCATTATCTTCCAATGATCTGATAATCTTTCAAAAGCACCACTATTAAATACTGATTTTGGTAAATTTAGAGATCAGACCATTGCTGCCTGTGAACTAAGTGGGACCTCAGTGAGCAAATTTCAGATCTCTGTTTGTCTGCATTGAATTATCGACATACATTATCCAGATGGTTATTTCCTGAAGGATTTGATGTGTCCAGGTGCCCAGCTAGACCAAGGAGGAGACCATTCAGATATTGGCTATCTGCTCTAGAGTAGAGCATCATGTGAGTGCCAGACCACAGAATATCAAAATATTCAACATTTGGAACTGGATTGCGAGGAAGCATCAGTGATGTATGGCGATCTACTGGTTTCTTGTGCAGGTTCCCCAGTGCTATGATGACCTGCATCAGCAGGACACAGAGGAGCTATGTTGGAGGGTCACCAAGGAGCATTGCATTGACAGCCAGTGGATGCCTACAGTAAGCATCACAATCCTATGTATACCTGAGCATTCCTGCAGAATTTTGAGATATAGCTGTGTCCCAAATAGATACATGCCTTTTAAAACCATTAAGTTGCTATTCTGGCAATTAGCTCATCTGGATAATTAAGAAGATGTAGTAACTGTTCTCCATATAAGTATGGGGTTCTCTTTCCATGGGGTTTATTTATTTATTAATGTTTATAATGTACATGATATTTAACTTTGTAGATGTACATCTGTTTTCCAACATATAACAACATCATTTCACACATATCCACTATAGTCATGCATTTATTTATTTGGGATTTATTGACCAGGATAGTCAGACTGAACTATTGTCTTTTTTTCAGTGGAGGTCCAGGAGAAAAGCTCCACACATATACAAACACACGAATAATAAAACAATAGTTTCAAATAGAAGTTACAATCATTTGCAACACAAGGTAGGTAATGCATTAGTTAGTTCCAGATGAGTTTAGATATACTATTAAGCAGTAAAACAACAATATTTAGGCAATTAAGCAGTAAAACAATATTTACATGATAATTTCAATTATACTCAACAGAATAAAGGTTTGTATATCATATTTTTTATACAGGCAGTGGAAGGGCTACCATGTGAGCATTTTGGGAGATGTAGCAATGTGATTGTTTTATGTACAGTAATTAGGAGTGTCACAGGTTTTAGTAAAAGTAGACAGGGGGAGATGTCTAAATAGGAGAGGAGGTTAATAGGGGAGGCTGGAGTTGAGGGGATAGGAGTGAGAGAGGATAGGTAGGTAGAGATCAGTAAGAGAGGGTGATGTGTTAGTAGAAAGGAAATGTAGTGGGGTCTGTGGTAGTAGTGAGGTTTGGTGAGCAAGGTTTATGAAAGTACATGTAGGGTGATTACAATGGCAGGTCCAGGTGCTAGCCAGATGTTTTTTGAGAGCTGTTTTGAATTGTTTTGCATGGCTAATGATTGCTAAAGATTTCAGATGTTTTTTTGAGAGCTGTTTTGAATTGTTTTGCATGGCTAATGATTGCTAAAGATTTTTGTCAACAAATCTGCTCTACATACCTGCTCATTGATATTACTGATTATTTTATATATGCTGATGTGTAATTTGATTGTTATCTGTATTTTTATGAATATGTCAGTAATCTGTAATGTTCTGTCAATAGTATTTCTTTAAATATAGTGTTACTTATAAAGCTTGTAACAAACAGTTGTATTTCTGCCAAAAAGCTTTGTGGGATATGCTATCATTTGTAAAATTGCTTTCATGTGTATTTTTTCATTCATTAATACATTCACTTCGATAACTCTCTCATTCTTATCTTTGGAGGGACTCAGTCAAACATACAGTTGGAATGCAGAACAGAGGGATACAGTGATGTATGCATTTGATGTTTGGTGTGTACTTTGTCAGTGAATATCAGCACTTGTAGTCCTCCCACATAAATTACTGTGTTCTTGATGTACACGTAGTTGCCTATTAACAGCAACTATTTGATACATGGCATTGTTCCACTTTCTGAAGGATAAAGGCTTTCATTTGCTGTTCTCGGTTGTGATCACTGTGCTGACATGCATTCATTCTTGCAGCCTATTTTCCTAAATGCCCAGCATATTGTCCTTTTTGTAAATTGAGATCTTTATTAGTAACCCATCCTTGCATATTCATAACTTCCAGTTTATGCCCTGCATTCACACCATGCACTCTCAGGTAAGATGAATTAGCTACACAGGTAGGTATCAGGGTTAGAGTGTAAATATTGATTTATTTATAAATTTTTACATTTGTTAACTGGGTTAGTCTGACTGGGACCAGAGAGCCCTTTTCAGCAGAGGCACAAGGATAAAAGTTCCAGAAAAGCAATTATTAAAAAAAAAAAAGAAAAAAAACTAACAATTCAAGTTGTAAGATATTTAACACTACAAAAACATAGAAAGAGAAATATAGAACTGGAATAATTACATGGCAAAAGTACAGTATTTTGAGAATGCAGTAGCAATATGTTTGAGAAATTTAGTTAGCATTAAGTTATATACAAGAAAATATAGCAATGCCTTAAAATAAAAAAATAATTCTCATATGTAATATACAATTCAGAGTAACATTGTGACATAGTACATCAAAGATGCATTTAATAGCATAGGTATTAACTGCAGAGAGAGTAATATGTGTAGACAGTTTAGATAGGAAATACCAGGCAGATATGTTAATTGAGAGAAGAAGAAAAAATCATTAGGTTATTTCCTGACAAGTACAGATCCATGCATGTTGGAAATGAATTTTTAGTTGTTTTTGAATTCACCACTTTTGATAGTGGAGCAAAGGG
This sequence comes from Protopterus annectens, assembly GCF_019279795.1. NCBI lineage: Eukaryota > Metazoa > Chordata > Ceratodontiformes > Protopteridae > Protopterus > Protopterus annectens. The sequence continues at coordinate 21,869,459 of NC_056727.1, read as the reverse complement.
ACAATGGAAGTTTGTTATATGAATATGCAATTGAATGACTGCAAAGTATTTTTCCAATATTTTTGTTTGGATTGTTCACCCAAAGTTGGTTTTGTTGTGTTCTTCTGAGGTCAGGGTTGGCTGTGTAGGGTGTAAGTATGTATGTTGTCCATGGGTAAAAGGGAATAAATTGCAAATTGAAAAAACTCCCTCCTCAGCCTCAACAAGCAAATTAGATCGCTAGTGAAAATCTCCAAGGCCAATTATGAATCAAAACCTCCTCCATAACAAAGGGAAACCATAAAGTCTTCTTCAGTTATGTCAGGAACCTATGTGGCAAAGCCCAGGTTTGTTTCAAATTAGTACTTAACAGTATCATTTACCCAGATCCTATTGACTTAGCCAACCTGTTAGCAGATAGGTTCAGTGCAAACTTCACCCCCTGTCCCCCCAAAGGCCCTTTTGACATCCCCGATACTTGTCCTGCACCTCACATCTCCATAGATCAAGTGTTACAGGCCCTATCCAAGGCAAAGAACACAGCTTTGAAAGGACCTGATAGTATCCCAGGATGCATTCTGCACCATCGCCAGCAAGAACTGGCTTCAGCATTGAGCACCCTATTCAACCACAACCTAAGTACCGGATTCATTCTAGCAGAGTGGAAAACTGCCATTGTCATCCCGTTGCACACAGATGGTGTCAGCACTGACCTTGGAAACTATCACCGCATTAGCTTGACAAGTCTGATCTATAAAGTCATGGAACGTATTATTATGGATCTGATAAACAAGGACATAGGCACTCTCCAAGCACTTGACCCCACTCAGTTTGGATTCATCAAGGGCAGATTTTGCCTGTTGAACCTGGTTGACTTCTTTGAGACTGTCACCAAGGCCCTGGATGAGGGAAAATCCATACATACAGCTTACCTTGACTTGGCCAAGTCCTTTGACACAATCTCAAAACTTGCATATTTTCTGTCTTTGGCCTAGCACTCTTGTGTGGGGTCATTTACTGTACTCCAAAAAAAAAAAAAAAAAAAAAAGCTCAGCACTTGTCTTAAAAGCATCTTCTTTTCAGGTTTAGCACTTCTGTATTATACAAAGTCCCTCACTAGCGAAACCCCCCCCCCCAGGAGTACCCACTTCCTTACTAAGTCCTCTCTTATTCAGTTACACCCCTAACTTCTTAATTTCTCTAGCATGTCGAAGGGCCAGATGCTGGCATCCTCCCCTGTCCAGTTGGTGAATATGGGAATATTGAGGCAATGTTGCAATTGCCTCATGTACACAGACAACCCTCTCCTCCTCCCACATAACACAAATACTTGCGAGAGATGCAGCTATTTGGCCAAACTGGAGGCTGAGCTCTCTCAACTCAGGACTGGCAAGACCAGACAGGAGGAGAAGGCAACTACACACACCACAAAACCAGTCTCACATAAAGCTATCACAACAATGAATCAAACACATAAACACACAAAGACATACTCGGAGGCTCTGAGCAAAAATTTACCTAAACAGCAGAGGCCTTCAAAGCAGATACCCAAGCAACTGCCACCTCATGACACACCACATGCAACACATAAACCACAAAATCAGTGTGCAAAGCAGTCACAGCCCTTAAGGCCAAATACAACACCAAACATACTTGTCATAGGTGACTCCATAGTCAGACACACTGACGTCCCACTCACCAGGCTGAATAGGGAGAGGGTCACAGTAAGCTGCCTATCGGGCGCTAGAATCCACCACATAACACAAGCACTCGGGTCACTCCACAGCAAGTACAAATATGACACAGTCATTGTCCATGCTGGTGTGAACGACCTGAGACGTACCTCCCTGGACTACATGAAAAGAGACATAGAGGAGCTCTCTGATTATGTAGCCCAGGCAGGTATGACCCTGACCCTGAGCAGTATCCTTCCTTCACCAAGAATGATGCCACAACATAGAGACAAGATGATCAGCTTTAACAATTGGCTTAATTTCTGGTGTCATTCAAAGGGGATCCATTGTCTGTCTGCCTGGGATGACATGCTTGACAAGCCACGCTGCTTTGCAAGGGACGGCTTGCACCTGTCACCCCTGGGATTCCGGATATTGGCTAAGGCTCTTGCCACCCCATAGTGCCTTTTTAGGCAAGGCTCAAATTCTAAACCTACCACCCAAGAAAACAAAATGGGAAGAAACTAAGGGTAATGCTGCTCAATGCCAGAAGTCTAAATCTCAAAATGCACGCACTCGAGGCCCTTCTCAGTATGGAGAACATCGATGTCTGTGCTGTAACTGAAACCTGGTTCAAGGCTCCTGAGAGCACCCCGGCACTATCAGGTTTTACCTCATATCATGCGTTCCGGCCCCAAAACCCGGACCACACCACAAAAGGAGGGGGTGTATCCATATTCATCAAGGATACCCACACCTCCAGGTTGGTGGCAACGCACGAAGCATCGGAAACCATCCAGGTGCAATTAACCATAGACAAAACTGCTCTACAATTTGTAGCATGCTACAGGCCACCCTCTCAAACTCAGGAACCCCACACAGCCTTCCTGAAGACACTGGAGGGTATAAATGTATCTCCAAACACCATTATATTGGGTGACTTCAACTACCTGAATATAGACTGGGAACATTACTCAAGCCCCAACTTTTTAGCCCAAAGGTTCCTGGAGTTCATAAATTCAAATGCCATGGAACAACTAGTCACCGTTCCCACAAGAGGAGAAAATATACTAGATCTCATCATCACAAACATGGGGACAAAATGCTCCACACGGAAGTATATCCCTCATTGGTGAGATCAGATCATAAACTAATCTCACTGGAAATTCACATCCCGCCCCCACCCCAAACAAAAAAGACCACAGTGAAGAACTTCTCTAAAGCAAACTCCACACTACTCAAGACTGGTGTGGTATCCTTCAAGGCCCCGAGCCAGTGGAAACCACAACCCAAGCTGGAAGCCCTTACAAATGCCTTCTATGAACACCTCCAGGACTGCATGGATCAGGCAATCCCTAATAAAACCAAGACTCTTTCCACCAAGGGCAAACGTCCAGTCTGGTGGACCCCAGCCATAAACAAACTTTACAATAAGAGGAGAAAGCTGTTACATGATAGAGCAAAATCCATAAAAGAAGACACCCTTGATCATTATTAGTAAAAAATATGAGCACTCATAAAATCATCCAAGGCCAACTTTGAAAGAAAAATTGCCATAGATTCAAAAGACAATCATAAGGCCTTCTTCAGCTATGTTAGAAACCTGGATGGAATCTCCCAGATATGCTCAGAATTAGTCCAAAATTATACAAAAATCACTGAACCCACAGACATTGCCAACATACTGGCAGACAGGTTCAGTGCAAACTTCACCCCTCTCCCCCAAAGGAGGGATAACTATCCCCGCGGAGGGTAGCCTCCCAGACATCTCAAATAAGCAGGTGGAAGCTGCTCTCTCTAAAGCTAAAACACAGCATCAATGGGACCGGATGGTGTCCCCGGCTGTGTGCTACACGAACTCAGTGAGGAACTAAACCCGCACATAAGGCAGCTGTTTAATCTTAGCCTTACCACAGGATACGTGCCCAAGGAGTGGTGTACGGCAACTGTGGTCCCACTTCACAAAGGCGGTGCCTCTACGGACCCTGGTAATTACCGCCCCATAAGCTTAACAAGCCTGGTCTGCAAAGCTATGGAGAGGATCATAATGGATCTCATAAACAAAGATATAGGGGGCTTGCAGACATTGGACCCGACCCAGTTTGGCTTCGTCAAGGGCAGATCATGCCTTTTGAACTTGGTCGACTTCTTCGAAACAGTCACCAAGGCCATTGATGAGGGAAAGGCAGTCCATACAGCCTACCTTGACCTTGCAAAAGCTTTCGACACAATACCCCACTCAGGTATTATAGAGAAACTTACCAGCTTAAATGTAAACCCATATGTCACAAGATGGGTTGCAAACTGGCTAAAGGACAGAACCCACAGGGTCAGAGTTGCTGGCACCATGTCAGACTCCAAGCCGGTCACAAGTGGTATCCCACAGGGCTCAGTCCTTGGCCCCCTGTTGTTCGGCATCTACTTCTCAGAAGTACAGGCAAACATAGGAGGACTATGGCTGACAAAGTTTGCAGATGACTGCAAACTGGGCGCCATAGTGGAAAGTACATCGGACACAGATATCCTTCAGAGGGGTCTCACGGAAACTGATAGCTGGTACCAGAGCCATGGCCTGAAGTTAAATGCCAAAAAATGTATAGTCATACCCTTCAGGAAAAACAAGGTAACCCCAAGCTACCATATAGGTGGCAATCCACTAAGCACAGAAGAGGTTATCAGGGACCTGGGGACCCAGGTTGACAGTGGCCTTTCTTTTGACACTCACATTGCTAAAGTGGTTAGAAAGACCTTCTACATTGCCCACCTGATCATGAAGGGATTCACATCCAGATCAAGTGAGGTCATTGTTCCCCTGTACTCTTCACTTATCAGACCAATGATCGAGTACAATGCCCCATTCGGGATGTATCTCACCCGACACCTGCAGCAATTGGAGAGACCCCAAAAGTTCCTCACCAAAAGGATAAAGGGATTCCAAAATCTGTCGTATGCTGCCAGACTGAAGAAACTCCAGCTCTATTCAGTCGCATACCATCTGCTCAGAGGTGACCTGTGCTTGACATACAAGGCCATGTCCAACCCGGAATTAATGGACATGCTCCACCTCAAAAAATCCAAATCTACCAGATCCACTAGAGCAAGCGACTTAAACCTTAGCACGGATATAAATAAGACATGCTGGAGGGATAGATTTGTCACTCAGAGACTCCCTATGCTGTGGAATAAAATCCCGGTCCATGTGAGGCAGAGCACCTCACTGGCTCTGTTCAAGAGAAATCTTGACCAGTGGATGGGAGATTGTAGGTTTACTCCAGGAATCATCTCTGTGTCACTGCTGGACAGAGGCAAAACAAACTAATGGGCACAATATTTTTTAACATAAGGGGTGGCGTAAGCCACAAAACTTTGGGCTAGGCTTATAAATGCCTTAGGGCAGATAGCCTAGTATAAACCTATGAACCTATGAACCTATAATCAAAAAGCTAACACAACTTGGTGTAAATCCCTATCTCATCAGGTGAGTGACCAACGGGCTCACCAACAAAACCCTCAAAGTCAAAATAGGCAGCTCCACCTCCAACAGCAGACCTCTCACTAGTGGAGTTCCCCAGGGATCTGTCCTGGGACCCCTACTGTTTGGCATCTATTTCTCAGAGGTCCAGACACAGACAAAAGGCCTCTGGCTGACCAAGTTTCTGGATGACTGTAAGTTGGGTGCTGTCATTGACTCCCCAAATGATGTTAACATACTGCAAGAAGGTCTCACAGCAAGTAATGACTGGTGCCAAAGTCATGGCCTCAAGCTAAATGCTACAAAATGTATCATCAAACCATTTGGCAAAAACATGACCCCTATTGATTACCACATCAACAGTAACCACCTAAGCACACAACCTGTGGTAGAAGACCTGGGCACTCAGGTTGATAACCTCACATTCGACCATCATGTAGCGGCAGTGGTCGGAAAAGCCTTTTACTTGGTTCATCTCATAAGTAAAGGGATTGCATCCAGAAAAAAGGAGGTTATTACCTGTCTATACTCCTCCCTCATTAGACCACTAATTGAGTATAACGCCCCATTTGGGATGTACCTCTCCAAACATCTGCATCAACTGGAAAGGCCACTGAAATACCTCAAAAAAGGAATCCATGGCTTCCAACAACTGTCCTATGCAGACAGGCTCAAATCAGTATCACTCTACTCAGTATCATACAGGCTGCTCAGGGATGATGTCTCACCTACAAGGCAATCTCGGACCCTGCCCTACTAGAGATGCTCCATATCAATAAATAGAACGCCTTAGGCACAACAGCTTAATAGGCCTGAATCTAATATATGACATCAGCAAAACCTGCTGGAGAGACAGGTTTGTCTCCCAGTGGCTGCCCTGTCTCTTGAATAGACTTCCATTATGCATCAAACAGAGCACCTCTTTGACTCTCTTTATGCGCAACCTTCATGAGTGGATGGGAAACCAAAAATTTGTCCCAGGGGTACCACCTATATCCCTCATTGTCAGGGGCGACATGGGCTAACTGAGGTTTCTTTTTGGGGATAAACTCTTGGCTAGGCTTGGAAGGGTCCCAGAGCCATTAGCCTACTAACCTCCTATGATCCTATGTAAGGGTAGGCAGGAGTTGGGGCTATTCAAGATGCTATGTGCAATTTGTAGTTGTGATATTTGATGCATGTGGGGGAGCTCAGGCCATCTTAATCTTTGCAGGGATATGCAGTGATTGGATCTGTAGCTATTACTGGCTGCAAATTTGGCTGTCTTGCTATAGGTGGTTTCTAGATTGGTTAAAAGATTATTTTGAAGGTTAGTAATTATGGGAGCAGTCTATAGTGGGGATGGTAGAATAAATGTTTGAGCTAGTATAGGTCTAGATTTGTTAGGTGCATATTTGTTGTTGTGGTGGTACAGAAGACCTAGCTTTTGAATGGACTTTTTGATACAGTTTAATATATAGGTCAAATTTTAATTGGTTGTCTAGAGTAACCCCAAACAATTTGGTTTTTGAGTTGGCTGTGATAATTGTATTATCTAAGGATGAGATGGAGAAGTTTTCTTTAGCTAGATTGAAGTTGTTTGGAAGGAAAAGGAGACGCTTGGTCTTTTTGGGGTTGAGAAGCAGGTTGTTTTCAGTTAGCCATTGTTCTACAATGTGCAGAGATTGTTGAGTGACAGTGTAAAGATTTTGTATATTGTCAGACATGTTAATAACTGTGGAATCATCTGTGTACTGTATTAAGGTAGAGTGGGAGCAGGAGACATTAAGGTTATTTGTGAATATATTAAAAAGTAGGGGGCACTTGAAAGAACCCTGGAGAACCCAGTCTTAACAAGATGGATAGGGGGGAAGGATGTTTGTCATCTGATGGACAGATATCTGTTTGAGAGATAGCTGTTAAGCCAGGAGATAATGGAGATAGAGAGTTGTAGGCTGGAAAGTTTATTTAGGAGAATGGGATAGGGAAACATTATCAAATGCTTTGGATAGGTTGACGAATAGGGCTGATACAAGTTTATTATTATCTCTGGCTTGGGCAATGTTGTGTATGAAAGATAGGAGAGCAGTGGTAGTACTGTGTGAGTGTCAGAATCAGTGCTGTGTGGGTGTAATTAGGTTTGCCTGTAAGAGGTGGTTTAGTGTTTGTCTATGTATACATTTTGCCAGTATTTTAGGAGGAGGGGATAATATGGCAATAGGTCTGTAATTTGAGGGTTCTGTAGAATTTCCTCCCTTGTGGAGGGGTATTATGAAGAATTATTTCCAGCTATCTGGTACTGTATTTTCTTGGATGGATCTATTGATAAATATAGATACAGGGTATGCTATGGATCTGGCTGCATGTTTGAGAAATAATGCAGGGAGTTTGTCAGCTGATGGGGAACAGTGTTTGAGTTTAAGAAGTGATCTGATGAAGGAAATTGCTATGGGTGCTAGGGAGAATGAAGGAAGAGATGAAGTGGGAGGTGGAGTGTTAATATTGAGAGTGTCTGGTTTAGTAAGTTGTTTGACTGTTTTGATGAAAAAGTTGTTAAGTAGATTTGGATATCGTTAGAAGGTTTGTTAAGGAAGAGGTTTGGTGAAGAGGGGTTCTCTGGAGATAGTAATTTGTTTATTGAGTGCCAGAATGTCTTTGGGTTGGAACATGGGCTGCTCAGAAATTTTTGATAGAATTTTTTTTCTTTGTCCAGTATGACCTGCTTTTTGTTTGGCTGGTAAGATGTTTATATAAGTTCAAGTGGAAAGTTGAGTTGTTGTTTCCATGCTCTCCAGGCACTGTCTCTGTTGTTCATAAGGGATCGGGTTGCCTGGTTTAGCCATGGTGCATAATTACATTTTAGCATAATTTTTCTACTGGGAGCCAGGGTGTTAAGCGTTTCTAAAAATATATTGTTAAAGCTTTGGAGAGCCTCATCAAGAGGCAATGTGTGTAGGAATGACCTGTTTACAGTGGACAGTAATTTGTTTAGGGTGACAGGGTTGTAGTTTTTAAGGTTGTATTTGTGGCTCTTGTTAAGAACAGAAGAGTGTCTTACTACTGAAGTATGGAGGAGGTCACTAAGGGAGTTAGGTAGGGTGGAAGGGTTATGATAGCACTGGGGTTTGAATAGTAATATCTAGTCGATGACTGAGCCTTTCTATGAATTGTTTTGCTGGTGCATGGGCAAGGTGATCAGCTGGGTAAATCCATAAAGTTTTATAGAGAAGCTAGGGATAGCAGTATTAACAAGGTTCCAGTCAATATTCATATCTTGAAAGATGATGGTTTCATAGGGAATGGATACAGAAATCCAAGAAAAAAACTGTTCAAGTATGGGGATGTTTTTACCTGGGGGTATATAGATTGCTGCAATGGCAAGTTTTTTTACGTTGATTTAGGTTACAGTTTGCTATAAGTGTTTCAACAGGGCAAAAATCAGAGATAGCTATTAAGGGGGTGGGACTGCTGGTCAGAGTAGAGTATAGTTACACCTCTACCCTTTTTTTACATCTATCCAGTCGAAGAATATTATACCCGGGGAGTGATTTTGAGTTTATGATATGAGGTTTTAGCCATGTTTCAGATAGGGCAAGTACACCTGGGTTATACTGAGAAATCCAGGTGTGAAGGAGGGTGCTTTTATTGACAATGCCTTGTATATTCATTGACAAAAAAGGGTCATTTGTGAGGCATTTGGAAGGGTGGGTGCTGTATAAATATGGTTAGAGTGCTGTTGGCAAGGGCCAGGGTTGGGGTGAATATCACCTGATAAGACTAGAATTTCCTTTGAAGTATTTGTAGGAAGATTTGTAGGAAGAAACATTTGCAAAGGAACTGATGTTTTGCTTTGATGAGAGGTTGGGCATTCGGTATGTACAATACTTTGAACTTGTGAAATGATATAGTGGAATGGTTAAAGAGAGAGGGGGAAATAGAGGTGGAGTAATTATTTGTTTGGTGGGTAGTGGGATAAGAAAGTGTTGTAGATGGCGTGTAAGCAGGTGAGGGCTATGGTAAATGGTTAGAGCGGAGAAAATAATTAGAAAAAGGAAGGAGAGAAATAGAGTTTTGAAAGATATAGAAATGATTTAGTTTCATGTCAGAAAGAATTAAAGGGTAAATAATTTATTTAAAGTTAGTAGAAGAAATTAGGAGATTTATTAAGTGAGTAACTGAAAGCGTTAATAGCAGGTAAGCCTCAGGAAGGGAGTGGAGTAGGAGTTATAGTTAATAGTGATGTGGGGTATGAGTAGAAGAGTGGGGATGTCTACTGACTAGTGTGAAGGTGCAGCAAAGCAGGTTTAGCTATAAAAGTAATGATGTCAGGGGTGGATGGGAATGGGGATAGGGTAGGGGAACAAAGTCAGCCCAAGTGCAAACAGAGTGGGATGAACTAGAAAACTGGATCAGACCAGACCAGCTTCCAAGAAGACAATCAGGAAAACCAAGCACAGTAAATTCCAGGTCAGTGTATAATGGTATCTTCCTAATAACTAGAACTTTTGTGCTACTAATCTATTACAGTGTGGTGACAAGGACCACCACTTCTTTAGGGAAAACATTACACGTATGGGCTGCAGGTACATAGGTAAACCTTCTCCAACAGAAAGAAAGTAGTTTTAAGTAATTGACCAAGGAGTACAAATAGAAAAAGAAAATGTAAAACATTTTTCATATATATTCTTTATATTTATATTTACATCTATTAAATTGATGTATTTTATATGTTTTATGTAAATGCATATGACTTTGAATGTGATGTCATAATTGATTTCATTTAGTGATTGGCTACTGACATTTGAAGTTACTATTTAAGTTTGTCAGTTGATGTTAGATGCTTGAAAGTCTGATGAAATGTTTTTTAACGTGAAAGTGCTCACTGTTTTTTATCTGGATCAATCACATTTCTAGTGTGCTCGAATATCTGCTGTGGTGTTGCTCCTTTGTGTGTTTTTTGATACTTTGTAAGAAACAACATAATTCTTTGAGCAATACAAATGCAAAAAAAGCAGAAAAATGGTAACTGCAGTTGATACCATTCTATTTTAACATATACACTAAACTATCATGTATCTAGGGGTGGCAGTATTAACAAGGTTCCAAGCAATATTCATATCCTTCTCTCTCTATTTTATTTCCTTAAATAATACCACATTGTATCTTTTTCTAAAAAAAAATAATTTTCATTTTGCAAATGTATTAATTTCAGCAAGTTTTTTCTCATTTTGCAAGTTTTTTCTCATTTTGCCAATGTATTAGCTATAGCAAGTTTTTCTTCTGCATTTCATATATGTGTGTGTGTAAATAATACTATTTATGTTCTGTACAGTTCTGGAGCTTTTCTCCTCAGGTCTTCACTAAAATAAGTTATCATAAATGTATTCTCCTCATGTTTCAAAACTTTCTCTACATTTGGCTCTTGTGAGGTCAGCAGATATATGTGCAGTCACCCGATTGTAGATCTATACAGGTAATAAATTTCAAGGAGGCCCATCCGTCCTTCAGAACGGGGAATATATAATCTTGGTATGCACTGATTTTTATAAATCATTTGGTGAGCATGAAACATCCTTCTTGTTTTCCTATTTAATCTATCCAACATGTTTAGGGGCCAGTCAATCATTTCAGAACTGTAAATTAAGACAGGAAGAGCAAATTGATTTATAGCTTGGATTTTGTTGCCACACGTGAATGCTGTTTTCAGTTTTAACTTAAGTCTTCTAAAGTATTGCTTACTAAGTTTTATTCACATTTGTTCATGTTTTATTGTTGATCCTTCATCAATTCCCAAATATTTATACAACCCTCTTGCTCAAGTTCTTTTAAATCACATTCTTGTTCCAAACTGATGGTTTGTTGGTGCTGTTTTCCTGCTTTAAAATTTGCTTTTGCACATTTATTAAGACCAAATAACATTCTTATAGCATCTGAATAAGTTTTGACAACTTGCAGTTGTACCTTCAGTTCCTCATCTGATGAGCTATACAGTTTTAAATAATCAACAAAGAGAATATGAGAATTCTTTACACTTTGTTGTTTTCTAGGAGCCAAATTATAGCTATGACCTAAGCTATTAAGTAGACAGCTTATTGGGTTAAGGGCAAGGCAGAATAGCAATGGTGACAAAGAGTCACCCTGAAATATCCCCTTTGAATTTTTATCCCTGGGATAATAATTAGTCCTTTATCATGGCTTAATTGCAAAGTGGTCTACTATTTCATGGTCACTGTAATGTAGTCGATCAGTGCAGGATGTATCTTATACATTTTTAAGCACTCCTTTATCCATGAATGTGGGATACTATCAAATGCTTTTTTGTAGTCAGTCCATGCCATACTTAAATTCTTCCCCTTTTTACAATTCTACACGGACTTCATTTAACAACAAATAATCCCTTGTTCCATATGACTTTCTTTTATTGCCCTTTTGTTCTATTGCCATAATTAAGTTTTTTTTTAAATGAATATAAACTCTGTCTGCATCAATTCCAGTGTATAGTTTGTACATCATCAGAAGGCAAGTTATTGGTCTATAATTTTTAGGGTAGCTTGCAGGTTCACTCTTAAGCAGGAGTATTTTTTCCTGTTGTTAGTCAGGTTGGTGTCTGTTCAGGGTGTGCATGTAAATAGTTATTTCTCATCTCTAAACCTTTGTGCAAAGATATCAGTACTTTTAACCAGAGGTTAGATACTGCATCTGGCCCTGGGGTTTTCCAGTTAGAGACTTTTCTTAACTTTGTTTCAGCCTCTCTGGCTGTTACTTCATCCCATTTCATATCCTCTACCTTTAAACTTCTTATTCTTTCTTTTACTTCTTCTATCCATTTAGCATCTTTGTTATGTTCCATAAGATCTTCATAAATACTTCACCAAAATGTATCTATTTCTTCTATTTTTGGTGGTCTTTCAATTCCTTTTACCTTGTTCCCCAGTTCTCTATAAAACTTTTTTGGGTCAGCAATAAATTATTTTGTACTTTTTCTTTATATTTATCTATGGATCTTCAAAGATTTTCCACCTGTGCTGAGATTTTTAGTTTGTTTGCGATAGTGGAGGATAGATCCTGATCTGTTCTAATACTGCTCATTGCTTTTACCACATCTGTCTTTCTGAGTATTTTTTGTTGATCTGTTCCCTCTTCTATACTATTCTAACAGTGACACTTCTTGTCTTAATTGCTTTATGGTTTTCTCTCTTTTTTTTTTTTTTTTTTTTAATTTCTCCAAATCTTATGGGTTCTTAATACCATGATGTGAATGGACCCCATTCCTAAGTCAAAGTATGATTAAAATTCATGAAATTAGTATTGTTTCACTTTTTGATGTCAGCCAAAAGTGATCTTAGCAGCACCCACAATGTGCCTAGTAATGACTCCTTCTGCAATTCATACAGAGTTACATGTATTGGTAGCATATCTAAATATGTCTGTTCTTTTTTTATAAGACCCATTGCTCCTACTATTATTAGAACTGTCTGGCTATCTTTATTCCACATTGCATTTAAAGACAACTATCTCTCTTGCAAATTCAGATATTTTATGACTTTGTGTCTCTTTGTATGCAGGACATTGTAGTCACTGGGTGTGGCGATTTCAGTGATCAATGCTACTTTTGTCTTCCTTTCTTGGACCACTATATCTGGTTTTCTACCATCTGTCTTTTGAACTGTTGATAATGGATGATCCCATGTGATATAGAATTCATTGTTTTCTATGATGCTTTGTGGCTCATGTTTTCAGTGTTTTTCAGCCATTTCAGTACTTAGTGTTTGCACAATCCCCAGTGCAAGAGTCTTGCTACATTATGTTGCCTTTCAGTATACAATCTTTCTGCCATAAGTATGTTGCAACCAGCAACCAGGTGCTCAACTGTTTTCAATTCTGTTTTACAAAACCTACATTTGTCTGTTTCTCTCACATGTTCAATGGGGTTTGTAAACCAATGTGTACGTAGCTCACTATCTTGTGCCACCAATATTAACCTTTCATGTCATTATTTGAATTCAACTCCCCTTAACCATTACTGCTTTCGTTCCTAATCAACATGAGGTTCTTCCAGAAGTTTTCTATACTTGCAACTATATTTAAGCATTTTCCACATTTCTTGCCTTCTTGTCTTCACTTTATATTCTTTCTTTTGTTTTTTGGCACATTCAGTTGCTGCCTGGTTTTTATCCATTTCTGGTTTGATTTCCATTCCTGTTTGATGCCAATATGCTTCTGCTAAACTAAGCAGGGAAGTCATCTTAGTTTTATTCTCCTCATGTTTCAAAACATTCACTACATTTAGGTCTTGTGAAGTCTCTACATAGGGTGTTTGATTATTCTCTATTACTTCTCTACACTACTTTTTGATAACCTCAAACATTCCCAGAGATAGTTGTCTCTAAATGCCCAGTATACCTGCACAGGATCTCCTCTTCAATATCTACAAGAGGTACTGTACAAGTTCAGACATGTTAGTCTTTCCTAATACTTACATTTTCACATCCATGGATGCCCTTAGTATATTTCTGCTGTACTCTTTCCAGTTTACTCATGCTTGTTGTTGTATAAGGTTTAAATATTGCTATTCTATCCTCAAGTTAGGATCTAATGTAACAAACAATCAATGACTTCATCATTTCTGATTTCCTAGACTTCATAAATCATTTTATACAACCTAAGTTATATAACTATCATTAACCAGTTGGTTGATATGATTAGAAAAATTCAAAGCTAGATCTACCCATATACCCATGTCCTTAAATGACTCTACAGTTACAATCATCTTTCAGTTTATGTCTCCTAAATTTCATATGCTTAGTTTTTTGATGTATTTATCAGCAAATTATAAACTTGTGCCCAAGTGTTCAATTTAGCCAAGTTCTTTTGCAGATGTGCCTTATCTGTAGCACATGTAATCAGTTTTCCTAATTTCAGGTCATCTGCATATAGACTATAGAACACCTCTAATGAAACATTAAGGTCCGAAAGATACAATCTAAACAAATAAGTCCTAGGGTGGAGCCCTGTGGGACACCCTGACTGTAACCAAGAATTTTACTTGTCCAATTGCTGTATGGTACTTGCCATGTCCTATTTGTAAGCCATTTTGCTATCCATCTTATCAAGAGTAGATTGATGCCTAGTTGTTCTAATTTATTGAACAATGTTTTGCGTATGACCCTATCAAATGCTGATGTTAAATCTATATAAATTACATCACAGAACAATTTTTCATTCAAAGCTGTTATTATATTGCTATAGAATATCATGTTACAGGTGGTAAGAGATCTATTTTCAACATATGCATGCTGATATATGGTCTCAAGTTCCAATCTATGCAGTCCTGACAATAAGTTATCCAATATTACCTTCTCCATTATTTTTCTGCAACATGAAAGTAGACATAAGGATCTGTATGATTCTGGGTTTGTCCTACTCCCCTTTACCTTAAAGACAGGTTTAATAATAGCACATCTCCAATCTTGAGGAATCTCCCTATATTGATATGACCTAGTAAATAATAGATATAAAGGTATTGTAAGTTCTTGCTGAAAGGGTTTTATATTTTCCATGTTATTGTCATCTCACTTTGTATTCATTAGAGTAATGTTGATTAGTAGTTGTTCATATGATTCATTGCATGCACAGGCACTGCATTTAACATCCATACACAGATGTAGCTGTTCAAGAAACACATGAAGGAAAAATTTATGGAAATAGTGATATCCTGTCAAACACTTAGCTGGTCAATATACTGAGGCAGACATCATTATCAAACAGTGCAGGTCCTAATACTAATGCCGTGTTGTCATTATCCATTTTTTTGTCAAATTACAGTTATGTGAATGGGTTAGATTCAGGGGTATGGCTCACTTCAAATGTCAAGATATGTCATGTGTGCTTGCTTTGTGTATGCTTGCCTTGCTTAATGCTGATCAACAAACAACTGTTCAGGTCACGTCATAATTTTCACTGCATTATTAAGGTCTCACATTATGTGGTGGATACAGTATCCCCCAACATGTTCTGTTATTCAACATTGTCCATAAGTATAGATAATTTGACATAGGGAAGGTGTTGTGTGCATGAGGAGCCATCTGCTAGCAGCAAATGGGTAGACTATAATTGTGCTACTTAGTAATGTTTGTGTCATTTCACCTTGACCTGTGTTTTAAATGAGACCTTCTTCTATGTTAACACACCTTCATTCTCATATTCTAATATGCACAATGTATGGGAGCTTAATTAATGTGTTTTAGATTGCAGATGTGCACATCACTTTCAGTTTAATGTCAGCTATGATCTTCATCTGAATGTGCGGCCTGATAGACTTTTTCTTTGTTACGGTGTTGATTACTGACATACATCACATATGGTGGTACAGTGGGCTATGGCCATAACATATTTTAATGTTTCATGAGGACTGTTTTATACCTGTTTATTGTGTCACACTAGATATGTTAAGTAGACAGGTAGTATAAGGTATGCATATGTAATTTCTGTCCTGTGCTTTGATTCATCTTGACAGAGCATGAGAATCAGGGATGATTATCAATCAGGCATAGATGATGAGTGCATGTCAGGCCACATGACAATGATGAGGATGAAAATGAGGATACTGGACCTGCATTTGCCATCATCCCTGCTGCATCTCAGAGGAAACAATCCCAGGAACAACAGCCAGATGATTATTGGAGGCAGACCCAGGATATGGTGTTTGATATGTTTTGTATTCAGATGAGGGACATGATGGGGAATTGTTTTCAGGATATGGCACACATTGTATGCAGCTCATTCAGGGAGATAGCTCATGAGATCATTTGTAATATTCATATCCATCAGGGTGGTTCCTCAGGTCCATAAGTATTGCCTGTGTGATCTCATTGTGTAATGCTGCCACCATGCTGTTTGCCAAATCAGTGTATGCACTCTTGTGCATGCATACTATTAGCTGCCATGTTTATGTGTTACAGATCCAAACATACACTGCAGATATCATGTAACATTTAATTATGTTTCAACGTGTGCATGACACACATTAACACATTGGGATTTCCTTCCACATTCAGCTGTCCATGCATTGTGACATTTAACATGCAGACACTGCTGCAACAACTGCACTGTGAGCACGTATGATAGAGACAGAAACTCACAAATTATTGCCATATCATGTATTTGCAACAGAAGGACATCTTTTTGCTCATGTGTTTTGGATGACAGCTGTCATGCTGTCCCACTGATATGTCATGTTGTGTGCCATATGTTGACAATGGTGATGCTATGTTGGATCATAAAAATGTATGTCATACATTTTGGCAATCCTCCTTTGCTGACTGCTTAGCTTGCCAATGTAACATTCATGTATACACCATGGTAATGATAATTTATTCAGTAACAGTACAGTAGGGCATGTTTGGCCTATGTTACATTTCCACATCCATTCATTACTCACTTAAATTCACACTTTTCAGCAAAAGGTGTACACATTCAATGATGTATGTAGATGTCTCTGCACATAGTCCAATCCACACTGTAACACTATTGTACCTTTGACATATGAGCAGTCACTGACTTAACTTTGATGTGCTGTAATGATGCTCACAGGACTGTCCTTTGCTTAGTAATGAGCAGAGTCCATGACATATAACTGCAGTTGTTTATTCTGCATTGGCATGGCAGTATATGTGGGGTCTATGTCAGATAATCGAAGTTTCAGAACTTTGAATGCCATATGTTTGAGCCCATATGATTGAAGTTCTGAAACTTCGAATATCTGATAAAAAAAACAAACAAAAAAAAAAAAAGTAACTGCTTTAAGCAGAGGGCAAGCCTCCCTGCACCCCCACACACCCCGCTACTTAAATATACCAACTCCAAGATCACACTTTAAGGGAGCATGGTGCAGAAATTGAAGATTTCCCTTTGCTACACTTTAGCACGATCCTGGAGTTGGTATATTTAAGTAGCGAGGGTGGGGGTGCAGGGGGGCTTGTCCCCCTGCTTAAAGCAATTATTTTTGTTTTTTCTTTCTTTTTTTTTTTAAATTGTTCGATGTTCTGCAAATTCGATCACTAGTTGTGGAACTTTGACAATTTAATATAGACCCGTATATGTGTATGTGATGGAAACTCTAAGCTTGCTTGCCTATGACAGCTGATGTTTCATGATTGCACAATATTGTGTATGTGTGATTTATGTATGAGCATTTTGTTGACATCAGCAATGCAGTCTGCCCATGTGACATACCATTTGTTTAAATGTATTTTGGGTTGGCTTCAACAGCACCCTATATGGTGTACACATGCATTTGCAATGTGTAACCTTACCTTGTTGTCCTGCTTTGTCATTGTCTTACTTGATGTGGGCACAGGTTGTCAACCTCCCTTCCACCTTTGCAGGTACTTCATTTATTTTGAAGATACATTTGCCTTTGCTGGAATTATTCACCATTATCATGTATTTGTTTGCAAGGTGTCAACATATGCCAACTCTATGGCCATTATACACGTGCAAGACATAGGCACACAATTTGCTAGCCACTGCTTGCAATATATCCTTGTTGTCATTATACTTGTGTGTTAACCATTGTTTATTGAAATTCATGTGCACAACCTGATATTTTTATATAGCTGTACTGTCAGATTTGTGAACATATGTTATTTTTACATGTCATTGGTGTGTGTATATGTATTGACATTGTTTCAGTGTAAGTTCCAGTTAGGCCACTGACAGTCATACATATACACCTACACCTGTGTGTTGCCTTCGACATGGCCAATGTGTGTGACATATATGCCTTCCATTACATGTTTGTTTGAGTTGTGTATACCTACTTGTGTATTTACCAGCCATTTTGCTAATATGTTGCTGTACTGCTTTTTGGCACTATGTTGGGTTGTTTGCCTTTTACATATATTATTGGAGGTTATGTTCTGTCCTATACTAGAACTGTCTAGCATTACAAGATCTGCATTTGCTCATCTGTGATATTGCTTGGCTTACACTTGCACTGCTGACAGACTACTTGGATATCCATTTACTTATCCAATGTGTACTATGATCCCTAATTATTATCTACAAAACACAATTACCAATGTGCATATCACTGCATGAGTACACATATTTTGCATGATGATGATGATAGGAATGTTTTATTTCAGGTGAATGGAACACTTGATAACAGGAGAATGGCAATGGATGTGAACCAGAGCATTAGTCAGCAACAAAAGTATAATACATTTCAGTGGAATGCACATCTAGGTATGACTGACACATAGTCTGCAAGATGTTATATGTAGATCTGTTTTTCTACATTCACCATGGCTAGTATGCATGTCCACCCTGTTTGACAACTTTCCATTGCATGTATTATGCAGTGTAACATCTGTGTAACTTACCTGTCCTTTCTGGGGTTTTTTTGCAAGCTTTGTCTGTCACATGTTGTGATATTTCCTCTATGGCCATTACCTGCTGTGATGGTCTTCTTCTACTTTTTCTCTATCTTTATCTTACCTTCTATCCATAAAAAATAAAAATGGGACCTATTCTCACCAAAAAAAACAAGCAAACAAACAAAAATGACCCATGCCGCTCTGACTTTCCTGTTCCAACATACCTTTAGTGTGTCCTTCCTCTTCACCCCTACCCCATATCTGCTTTTCTGTCTCCCAAGTTCCTTTGGTGTGTGCATCTGCTTTCTCCACACATGCCTGCACCCACTGTTAGCTAACGTTAGCTGTGGCAATATGGCCATGATTGCTCTCCACCTTTATTAATTATTTTTTTTTTAATTAAAAATTTACAGATTCCTTCAGAATCCTTAAACGAGCTAGAATATTTTCATAATAATGGCATTACACAGAAACTCTATGTAAGCTTACTGGAGGGGTTTTCTTATAGATAACTATTTATAAATGTTAATCTGCCTAGATTGTGAGATTCTTTGTATAACTTTGTTAATGTACATCACACTCTGACAGTGATTTTTCATTACTTACCGACTACCTGTGAGTGAAATACAGTGCACCATTAATACTGAGCTAGTCAATTGTGTGCCAATATATTCTGAGTTCACTGTGGCATATTTACTTATTACATAGTTGTCCACAAGTTTTCTGCTGATATCAGAATAAAGTACTAGATTCCACGAATTGTATGGAATCCAGACAATACTTTTCTAATCTTAGTAGTGATAAATCATCATTTTCTATATTTCAGTCAGATTAGGAATTAATAGATTATGGTGATTTTGAAAATAAACCTGCTCTTACTTGATAGTATAATTTGATCAAGGTTACAAACTAAATGTAAAATATAATATAGATAATTGCTGGTCCAGAGTCCAAGGTGATCTGCAGAAAATATGCAAAATGTTGTTTTCTTTTCTCACAAAAATAGCACTTATTAAAATCAGTACTTTACCCAAAGTTCTATTTCATATTAGGACAATAAATCATTCTTACTAAATTTTTCAAATCTATATATTCTTTATTATTAAAAATGTATTTCCTTCAAAACCTGTTCAAATTAAATATGATAAACTAATTCACTTTACCCTAAAAAAACAAGGTGGGATGGTCTTGCCTAACTTTGAGGTTTACTATGTTATAGTAACTGTAAGTAGGCTATGATCAGCTATAAGCTGTAACCATGGGCAAACATGTTGAAAGAACATTTGGTATAGAATTATTAAATCATATCCATGTAATCCCTCTTTATTGTCTTTCTTGAATAGTTCTAATACTGAAAAAATAAATAAATAAATAAATTCTTTGCTGATATGATAAATAGTTTTCAAAAATGTATGAAGTAGTTAAGTACTGATTCTTTCTATCCTGTAATAAAACCAACATGAAAAAAATCTAAATATTTTCATTAATAATCAAATTGTGGGTTTCACCAGCTTTCCCAGTATAAGAAGTAAAAATATGAGACTTCATCTCTTGTAATACTTATTCTCCATAACAAATAAGAAATATAGTGATGCTATTTAAAGGGTACTCACTGATAATAAATCAAAATTTAACCTTAATAAAAATGAAATATGATTGTTCAAATAAAATAACTCAGGACATTCCTAAATTAGTTAGCTTCTTTGCTGCTCTACTCCAAGACAAAACTATCTAGGGGATATAAACTAGACATTACCTCTAAATATATGTACAAATGTTTGATTTTAGAACTCTGGTAGTCCTATGATACAAAATTCTTTAATACCAACTACAAACAGGATTCAGTAATTGTCAGTCTGGAGTTTATTCTTAAATATAATATACCCAGTGCTTATCTTTCCTTGCCATACAGGGCAAATTATTCTCATCAATGCCTACTAATTGCATAGCTTACCATATTAGTGAAGCTGAAGTCTTCTAGATTTTTAGCACTGAAAATTTTCAAGTCAACTTTGGGAAATTTTGATATGGAAGATTTAAATCAATTGCCTGGTATAAAAGAAATCCCAATGGCAAATGGCTATTCTGCATCTCCTATCTTCTAAGGTCCATAAAGAAAACCTGTTTGTACTTATTGCATGATTGCCCTAACTTAAATTATATATAACTCAAAATGGTTAAATCCAAACTCTAACAATTAGTCCGATTTTATATATATTGAAAAAAGCTTCTGAAAGCCCTTAAAATAATTCCTAATCATCACTTTTAAAACAATGAGTGAGAAGGACACTGAAAAATCAATCAGTAAAAACAGACTGAAAACTCCAGCAAAGCTAGAACTTCCACTGAGTGACCTCCCAAACCTTTTGTATCAGAGGCAAATGGGATACATGCAAATGATCCTTATGAAGATCAGGTGTTTCAGCTAATTGGCAACTCTGAATACCCATGACTTGTTTTGTCATTTTAATGGACAATTTCAAGCCAATAAAGCCAAACCCCACTAGCTATGGATATGCATATTTTGGCCTTGTTATCACCTCATCAGCACAGCACAAACAGAGTGTTTGACTAAGCATTGGAAACACAGGGCTGTTATACCCAGCTGATGTCCATTATCATTAGGGTCACGGCACAAATATCCCAAACAACAAACTAAAACAATGAGTGAGAAGGTCAGTGAAAAAACAATCAGTAAAAACAAAATGAAAACTCCAGCATAGCTAGAACTTCAACTGAGTGACCTCCCAAACCTCTTATTTATTTATTTATTTATTTATTTTACATTTGTTGACCGGGCTAGTCTGGCTGGATACATGTCCATTTTCAGCAGAGGCCCGAGGAGAAAAGCTCCACTATATATTAGTAAATAAAACAGCACAGTAAGAGACTAAAATGTAAGTAACTACAGAACTATTCCAGCAATTTAACAGAAATAAAATACAACGAGGATCCCTAATCCCAAACTCTTTACAGTAGCAGGAATTGTAATGAAAGAAAATAAACAGACAATAGAGTCTATACAGTATTTACAATATTAACAGATATAATAAACATTTTGTGCCAAAGCAAATAGTTTTAAGACCCAGACTTGTACAGTAGAAATCAGAATACAAGGTTTAAATAGAAGGTGAGATAACAGGGTGCAGTAATATATCTAGTGTAAATGAGAAAGTGACATCATAGGAATAATAATATCCATGTGGATGTCAGGAGAGCTGCAGAGGACGAGTAGAAATAATTTATTTTATTTATAACCTAGTACAGATATAGTTGCATTATAACATGTAAAAGATAGCAGCTGAGTAGAAAAGTTATTAGAAGGTGGGTTGGTAAGAGGAAGGATAACAAAAGTATGAGCTGCAATATTCAGAATATGTGCTAAAACAGGTTTGATTAAAGAAGTTATGAAGAGATAATAAGAAAAGATCTAGAAAGGAATAAGTTAGTTGTTACTAAGAAAAGGAACTGGAATATAGAAAAGAGGAGAGTAGGTAGGTCCAAGGAGGAAAGGTAATTGATCAGCAAGGTTTAGTACAGGGGCATAACCACTGTGTTCTAAGAAAACGTTTCAGTTTGTTTTTGAAGAGTGATAATGAGGGAACAGAGGAAAGTTCAGTAGGAAGAAGGTTCCAGGATTTTCCAACATTATTACAGAAGAGAGAGTCTCCAGCCCTGTTGTTAGATTTACAAATATTTACCAGAAGTCTTTGTGATGATCGTAAGGTCTTAAGATTGTTATATGGGACAATGATGGTGGATAGTATAGGGGGATCCATAGGATGGTAGAGGGTTTTATGGGCCATGATAAGTTGGTGGACTTTAAGCTGATTTTGTAATTCAAACCATCCTAGTTGCTTTAGGTTGATACAGTGGTGGGTTCTGAAAGGGTTTCCAGTGGCAAATCTAGCTATGCTATTGTAGGCACTTTGCAATTTATTAAGGTTGGTTTTAGAGAGGTTAGTGTATATGGGTGAGGCATATAGGAGAGTAGAAATTAGGTGAGTGTGAGCAATAGTGATTTGTGTTGCAGGAGAGAGAAAGGGTTTGATTCTTTAGAGAGAGCCCAGTTTTCTGTTAACAGATTTTAAGGTATTATTAATGTGGGTATCAAATTTAAGGTTGTTATCTATGGTGACACCAAGTAGTTTGGTAGTTGAGTCTGGGGATATGAGTGTTGTTATTGGATGTTACTGTGAGGTTTATTGGGGGGGACTTACTTGTAGGAGTAAAAAGGAGAAGTTTAGTTTTTTTAGGGTTTAGAAGGAGACAACGTTGAGTAAACCATAGTTCAACTGTGTTAAAGATCTTTTGGGTAAGGGAGTAAAGCTCAGGTATGGATGTGGTTGAGTATATAATTGTTGAATCATCTGCATATTGTATGCATGTAACTTGGGGGATTGCTAGGTGAAGGTCGTTGTTAAATATAGAAAATAGTAAGGGTCCTAAAATGGACCCTTGGGGGACCCCTATGTTAATGGGTAGATGGGTAGATAAAATATTATGCCAAAGCACTGCTTGTTGTCTGTTTTCTAGATAGGATTGGAACCAATTTATTACAGATGCTTCTAGTGACAGGGATTTGAGGATATTTAAAAGTATTTGGTGGTTTACCATATCGAACGCCTTAGACAGATCTATAAAAAGTGCAGATGAAAGCCTATTAAGGTTGCGGTTTTTGTACAGTGGGTGAAGGAAAGAAGGGCATCAGAGGCACATGGGATATATGCAAATGATCCTTACGAACATCAGGGGTTTCAGCTAATTGGCAATTCTGAATGCCCATGACTTGTTTCATTGGCCTGAAATTGTCCATTAAAACAATGAAACAAATCATGTCGATTAAAACAATGCCCATGACTTGTTTCATTGTTTTAATGAACAAATTCAGGCCAAGAAAGCCAAACCCCATTAACTGCGGATATGCATAGTTCACCGTTGTTATGACCTCATCAGCACAACACAAGCAGAGTATTTGAATAAGCATCAGAAACACATGGCTGTTATAGCCAGCTGATGTCCGTTATCATTAGGGCCACTGCAAAAATATCCCAAACCAGTCAGTAAAAACAAAATGAAAACTCCAGCAAAACTAGAACTTCCACTGAGTGACCTCCCAAACCTCTTATCCTATCAGAGGTACATGGGATATATGATGTTCATAAGAATCATTTGCATATATCCCATGTGCCTCTAATCATTACTTTTATAAAGAAAAAATAAAAATATTAAGCAATGGCAAATGCTACTGATTTAGCTTGGTAATATTTATTTTCCTTTTACATGTGACTGTTTTCTATTACATTATATGTTTACATTGTTTTGCAGTTACTGTCTATGAAAAATTTCAATAAATGTGTTTGAAAAAAAAGGATGTGCAGCACCATTTCTTTGTGGGTATAGATGGCCATTGCTCTCTGCCAACTGATGTACCACATATGATTGCAGAAAGATGAATTAAAAGAAAAAAAACCTTTGTGGGCATGTGCGGGCTGTGATTATATACATTGGTCTGTATTATAGATTAAAAATGGAAGTATCAGACCAAGATGAAAGGGAAAGGAGGCAGAGGGTAGAACAAAGTGAGCAAATAAGGAATGTACAGGATGAAGATATCATAAGATCCCATATTTCTCAACATCTTACCTCAAAAATGATTAATTTAATATTTTAATACATTGGGTTACAAAGTGCCAAACTCTCTGAAATAATGTAGAGTCTGATGAGAGGAATGCTTCAGTTCAGGGGAATGAAACATATGATAGCAAAAAAGAGAAACAGAGCTGAATGCATTGAACCCCTGCATTTGTTAGACCAATTTTAGCAAAGCATGCTACAGAAGCACATACAAAGAGTTTGCTGAAAAATATATTGCAGAGGAATGGAGCCCCTAATAGCAAGAAAAGGAAAATACACTTGAATAGATTTGAACCCATGCCACTGACAATGCCATTCGGTAGATCAGGACATTTGCACGACATTGCACAGAAGAGCTGATTGAGCAGACTCCTGATAAACACATTTATAAGGAATGTTAGCACAGTGTTGACTGAAAAGTGAACACTGTAAAGCAACATGCAACTGTCAGGGAGTTAAAACTCTGCCCCCCAGTGTATTAGCAATGTAGTGTTCACTGAGTGAGTACACTGAGCCAGGAATGCAGTGAAACTCTATGTATTAGGTGGGTTTTATTTTCATATTTGCTTGGTGAAGTGTATAGTCCATCACATTATATTAATGATCAATGGTAACTTATTTGTGCACAGTATGAAGTGTTTTGCATATTGTTACAAGGCAGACATCATTAGATGTGAGTCTCAGCCTTCCTAAGTAATATTATCTGGGGAAGTGCATTATGAAGTGCATCCACTGAAGAACTTATACTGAAGCTGTCAGAAACCACACATTTTAAGGGAATGTGAGACCAGTGTTGAAGACTGAAATGTGAACACTGTAAAACGCCATACAACAGTCAGGGGATTAAAACCCTTCCCCCAGTGTATTGACAATGTGCATATTACTGCATGAGAAAATTACTGTGCATGATGATGATAGCAATGTTTTATTTAAGGTGAATGTAATATCTGATAGCAGGAAAATAGCAATGCTCCTGAACCAGACCATTATTCAACTATACCACTGAATCATTTATAGGGAAGGTGTTAATATAATACCTTTCAGTGGAATGCAACACATGATAGTAAGAAAATGAAACTATACCTGAAGGCATTTGGATCCACAACTTTGTAACTCACAATCACTGAACATGAATGAATTTAAAACATTGACTTTTGTCACTCACAAGCACTGACCAGAGCATTAGTCCATTGTAGCACAGAAGCACATGTATGAAAGGCATCAGAAAAAAATGCAGAGAAATGGAATACAGTTATATGCATGAAATTGAAATATTAATTGAATATTAAAAAATGCATACCACCCTCAGCAGATTAAAACCCTGCATCTAGTGTGCTGTGAATGGACTCATCCCATCATGAGTACACTGAGCTTCAGCTGTCATTAAACTTTAACGTATTTCATAGTTACTTGGTGACGTTTACTGATGCCCTGCTCAGTTGTGTCATTGATAGCGATATCCCTTGTGCATGTTGCTTGGTTGTGTGATTGATAGCGATATCCCTTGTGCATGCTGCTCAGTTGTGTGATTGATAGCGATATCCCTTGTGCATGCTGCTCGGTTGTGTGACTGATAGTGATATCCCTTGTGCATGCTGCTCCGTTGTGTGATTGATAGTGATATCCCTTGTGCATGCTGCTCGGTTGTGTGATTGATAGCGATATCCCTTGTGCATGCTGCTCCGTTGTGTGATTGATAGTGATATCCTTTGTGCATGCTTCTCAGCTGTGTGATTGATAGTGATATTCCTTGTGCATGCTGCTCAGTTGTGTGATTGATAGTGATATCCCTTGTGCATGCTGCTCATATGTGTGATTGATAGCAATATCCCTTGTGCATGCTGCTCGGCTGTGTGATTGATAGTGATATCCCTTGTGCATGCCAACTATTTTTTCTTTGGTTTTGCCATAGGACCAGAATTTTAATTTGTCAGTGTTATAAAATGGCAGCAAAGTTGCTTTCTATGAACTGCTGTACAAAGTATGTCCACAGAAAGATGATATTATATACAAGCTTTTTTGGAGAATGTGTGTTTATCTAGTTTTGACAAGATTAAACATTAAATATCACAGAATAAGACAGAGATGAAAAGGGGAAGCAAACAGAGAGTAGAACACAAAGGTCATCAAACAGGGAATGAGCAGGATTAAGATGGTATGGGAGCATACCTCTGAACTTCTTAGCTCAATAATCATTCTGAATTATTATAATTATTGCAAATGATTTAATCACCAACATACTCAATGAGTCAGAAAACTACCCCTTTTAGGATAAAGAATTATAGCCAGTCTTGTACATTAATGAATTTTTTGGGAGGCTGAGAAGTATGTGTGGAATACTTTTATGTGGGACAGGTGTCCATTTTATTTATTTATTTATTTATTTATTATTAAGAAGGTAAAGTTGGGGAAGGAAGTCAAGTAAACATAGAGCAGAGCACAAGGTAAGTAATGCAGGATGGAGGTGAGATAGGATTATAACTCTCAACGTCTCAGTGCAATCATTCTGATGGCCAACAACAATATTGGTCATTACTGATTGACAGTAATTTTACATTATTTATTAGACAACTACACTTTTTAAGTTGAACAAGTGTAGCCATTCATGTGGATATTACTGAAATATCTGTGAAAGCAAGTGGTATGGGTGGAAGTATTTTTTGGGATAGGTACCCTTTTATATTTTGCTGGACCACTATCACTATACAGCTGATGCAGATATGCAACTTCCTCTTTGTCATTTCCTACACAAGCCCTGTCAGGTCCTGATGGTTGATAAAAGTGTCATGTCCACTTGCATTACTACCAGCAGGTACCACTGTACAACCCTCCATTGAAGTGTTACCTGATGCAGGTGGTGCAGGTAGGGCAGGAGGTGTGGAGGCACCTGTGGAACACTGGGGCCCAGATGTACTAAGTGTCCCTAATGGCAGTAGTGGAGCTGCTGCTGTCACCTGTGGGCGATGGCAGGCCATGCCAGTTTGGTCACTGCAGGTTGCTGTCCTGCTTCATATAACAGTAACAGAAAGGAAGAGGAAAAAAACAAGTATATGAAAGAGAGGAGAGTGATAAAGATGGTGGGTGAAAGAGACATACAAAATCAATGCAATGGCATTGTTAACTATGCTGATACTCACACAGTCAAGTAAAATAACCTTTTAATGGGAGAACTTACACAGATATGTCATCAATCTTTTTGTCTGAGTATTATATTTGATGGGAAAGGCTAAGCCTAAAAACATCCTCACATACCATCTGACACGATCATACTAACTGCAGCAGCTATTTATCAGGACAGCACATCTGTGCTTCTGTCTACAGATGGTATTTCAATTTTAACACTAATATAACTTGATATATATTAATCACACAATAAATATGTCAAGAACAGGTAGCTATTGTATATGGTGAAATGTCCGGACAACTAGGAAGTAGGGATATTATATATATAGACCTTGGACTGATCCTTTGATATTACTGAGATGTCACACACACTCTACCAAAGATGATTTTTATTGCTTTTTTTTGGGGGGGGGGGTTAACCCCACAAACATCCTATTAAATTCAGTGCACATAAACTTAACTTTACAATCCACTTGTTCACCTGTACAGCAGGTGGCATGCATATCACAGTTCTATTCTATCATTGCACAGTCATATTTATTCTGTTAAGATATGCCAGCACTAACAGAAGTGGTACTGCTGTTTAAACGTTATATAGAGTTATTTTTAAAGGCTATAACTCTTACTATGCAAACAGACACATCCTTCACAACAGCAGATATACTTACAATGGCACATTCTTAGTTATTCTAGTCTGTTACATCCCCCTGTTCCTTTAAATTTCTGCAGGACCTGGAGATATGAAAAGGGAAGAATGAAAAATGGACAGGTTATTTGCTTAATGAAAAAACTGCATACTTCCAGTACTGATGTGGGCATAATACGGTAGCTTCAGTCTCCCATTTTCCAAGGATGTCAAGTTTGCATCGACTCAACTCACTGTAATGGTGATAGTACTGTCCCCTCATGCATGGATGGAAACAGGACAAGCAACAGCCTTTTCCAATATATTCCAAGTACTGGCTTTAAACTGTGACCAGGTACAGCCATCCTGCTGACGTTTCAGCCTATATGACTTATGGAGAATGTCCAGAAAAAGCTTGAACTCATCCTTACATCAACTGTATCCTCTTGAAGATGAACTACCCTCACCTTCTCCAGCTATATTTGTCTCACCTTCAAAGATTACAGAACAATAACAGAAAATCGGTGCGTAAAACAATTCTTGCATGTCTCAGCCTTCACACAGAGGTGGGCTCCAAAGGACACCTTATTTGTGAGATGGATGGCAAAATAATAGAATATAGGTACTGTATTATTATGGTCCCATGGCATTTTAATGTGTGATACATGGCAGTTCTCTATCAGTTTTTTGCTTTGAGAATAAATGGTCAACAGTGATTCCATTTTTAGATGGTTAATTTTGGAATGACAATTCTCTCCAACCTGATATTACTGGCTTCCTGTCCGTGCACAGAGTTTATGAAAGATGCTCAGAAGAGTACATGGCATTGTATAGTAATCTTCACAAGCTTTATCAAGTCATAGCACAAATTGACTGATTCATATGCAGTACTGAAAGGCTCCCTAATTAGCATAATCATAGTGGCTAGTAGGGTGAAATTACACTATATAAGCACAACCAGAAGACCAAAGTCTCCTTGCATTAAGGAAGAAAACTACTTTGAGATGGCTTTGAAACCCATTAGCTTTTTTCCTGAAAAGCTTTTTCATTCTGATTCAAATATCTCTGCATATATATGTACTATTCCTTACAAAATTAAATCAGTTTTATAATGTCAGCATTGACTGTTCACAGATCCTAATGCCTATGATGGATGCCACTTTGACAGTACTAGTAGGCATTGTCAGACCCCACTCTGATGGACCTTCTGCATATCCACAAAACAAACAGTACCAGAATTATACATTCTAAAAACTTAAACCTTGCCTGTGATATAAATAAGACCTGCAGGAGAGATAAGTATGTATCCCAGAGACTGACCCATCTATGGAACAGGTTCTACATCCATGTGAAGCAGAATTCCTCCCTAATCCAATTCATGTGCAACTTGGACAACTGGATGGGAAACCGGACATTCATCCATGGTTTGGCACCTATGTCTCTGATGCAAACAGGTAACCTGAAATGGTTCATCTCCCAGGCCCATGCTTACACATATCAAGGGTATCAGAACTTGTCAGAGATTTGGGATGCATGCCTAGGCTTAAAAAGGCCCTTGTGGTCATTAGCCTAGTAAACACCAATGAACCTACGAACCTATTAAGATATAAATAACTAACACTGAAGTCAGATACAAAATTTTATTCTGCTGGTACCTCAGTAAAAGCATTCCAGGGAAGATTATCCTTCCTAGAAGGCTTTTACCAAGGCACCAGGAGAATAGATCTTTACGTTTGTACTTCATTGTTAGACATTTTGCAGCATTCATGGTTGTTATAGCATTATATATATCATTATCAGTACTATTAAGATGTGTTAGGAAAAGCTCTTTTGGGAGGTACATTGCAAGTGTCCTTTAAGTAGCAGTCTGCATAGTCAGCTGCAAAGGCTGATGATAGAAGTCCTCCCCAACAAACGTACTATTTTACTGTTGTGTGCCTTGCAAATATGTAAATAGGCATACAAACTTACATAACTTTTTGGATTGGTCAAGGCTTTTGTTTAGCTTCAGTTGTGTATTTGTTTTGTGCAAATACAATGACAACTGATGTTTCTTCAAAGATTATAGGTAGACATGTAACTCTCTAGCAGATATTATACATTATATATGCCCTAGAAGGATAGAAGCATTGTACAGAGTTTTTATTTCTATTCAAGAACAAGGCTATTAATTCCTGTGTTTTCCATTCCAATAGAGTAACACCTAAAATAAACTGCCCTAAACACACTATGGGATCAGGATACCCCCACAAATTTACCTGCAAGCTCACATTTATGTATGGACAAAATGTGATGGTACTACAGGCCCTTCATCTCCACTGCTGATGGCTCTTTGGATATCCATGCCCCTGACCAACCTTTTTCTGGCCATGCTTGGGCTGATATGGTCAACAATGCAAATTTGATGGATGGGTATGACAAAAACAATGACATAACCCATGGCAATTGCACAGGTATGACCCATACTGCCACCCACACAGCAGAGGCTATGGCATGTGAATAGAGGGCAACTAGTGGTAGACCCTCGACTGAATGATCTCTTATAGAAAAAGGAGTTCCTGGCATTGTTGAAAGGCAGTACCACGTCCACAGAGTCCTACAGTACAGTGTTTGATGTCAGCACGGAACTGGGCAAGCTCTAGTGGGATTCAAATGCAGATGCCTCATTATCTAGTCATACTTCATAACACCAATAGTTGCAAAACCTTATTGACAAGTTGTTAGTGTAATGTTCCTTAAATCCATTTAATGTAAATGTACATTGGGGATCTATTTTCCAGGTCCATCTGAATGAGGTATGGCCAGGTGAATTGATTTTAAGCTTATGTTTATATCTGTAAAGCTATTGTTTATATATGGAGTTGAGGTGCTACCTCCTATATACAGTGCGTGTATATTGTTTGCTTTGGTGTATTAACAGGAGAGTCTTTCTCTAATACCAGCATTGTGGAAGCCCCCCCCCCAAGCTGATGGAGAAGGAGAAAGAGCTGTTACTTCTGTTAATGATGAGAGGGTGAACTGGCACAGTTAGGGGGGTGCAGCATTTGTGTTGGCACAAGGAGTATGACCCTCACATCCCCTACTCCTGGTATAAATGCAGCTGTCCCCATATCAGAGATATCTGCATCTGCCCCTAGCACCCATGTGGGAGGTCCACAAATGGGGGTTGGTAATGTCACTGGAAATATGGCCATGGCCCTCCCCCTGAGACTGGTGTGTCAGTAGCTGTCACAAAAATTATGTGCAAGGCCATAATGGGGATACAGGCTAGTTCCAGCAGTGCCACAGCAGGGACAGGGTTATCCAGGCTGTGTACACTGACATACAGAAGTTCATTAACCATATGTGTGATTCATTGGATAGATAAAATCACACACTGGGCCATGCTTGGTGTACTGATGGTTGTCTGTCAGAAGTGAAGGTCCATCTTCAAAATCAGTCATGTGCTATCTCTGCAGATGTTAGCCAACATGACTGTGAATGAAAGAGACCCTACTCCCACAGTGTTAGCACTTCCACAACAACATTAATTGTGGAGGTGTCTGTGCCCAGGAGAGGCAGTGTCATGGTCCTGGACATCATCATGCTTGCATGTTTGGTAGAGGATGTCAATCTAAAGTCCAGCAGCACACCAAGCATTGATCCAATACTGCCAGTGTAACTCCTGGCAGAGTCAATCCTCATAGCCAGGGACATGCACAGGAAGCTGATCCCTCTGTCTGCTAAGTAGGCCATGTCACTGTGCTGCCCCATGTGCTGAGGCTGTATCTTTGCCTGTACACACACACACAGACACACACAACCACCACAGCTGCCTACACATCGTACACACCCACTGAGTCGCTGACTATGTTTAGATCCTTAGATCAGGTGACATTTATGCTGTTTGACTTGTGGATGTGTAGCAGCTCCATCAAGGCTGAATTTGTAAGTGTCTTGTATGTCAGGTATAGGTCACACTTTAATAATCAGTAGGAGACTGAGCAAACAGGCAGGGATTTTAATCCATCTGCATAGGACATGTTATTTACATCCTGCATTTTCTTTGTGAGGAACCTCATGCCTGGTCAAGTACATGCCAAATGGTGCATCACACTTGCTTATTGGTCAACTGAGAGCTGAGTACAGTGGGACTATAATTTTCTTGGATCTGAATGCCATATCTTTACTTATAAGTTGTGCCACATAGAAGGATCCCCACTCACCACTGTGGACACATGGTTTATACATGGACCAAGATCTGTCATCTCTGAGTCTACTCTTAAGGATGTGCTATTGATGTTATAATTTGCAGGAATATTTCACTTCCCAATGAGTAAGATAGTGCATTTTTTTCATATTTTCTTTTAGGCCATGGTTCTGGCACCAAACATCTGTCTGATCTTGACCCTCCTGAAGGATATCTGCATCACTGGAGGATTCAGTGATTGCCCCCAGCTTGCAGTCATTAGCAGACTTTGTCATCCAGAGGCCTTCCCCATTAGTCTTCACTTCAGAGAAGTATATTCCAAACAGGGATGTTCCCAGCACTGAGCCCTGTGTACACCACTTGTAGCCAGTCTCTTGCTGGACCTGGATTCTCCCACTTTAGCCATGAGTCCTGTGTGTAAGCCAATTGGCTATCCATCTGCTGACAAAGGGATTGATGCCCACTTTTGTGAATTTATTTATAATACCCGAGTGGGGAATTGTGTCAAATGCTTTGGTCAGGTCGAGGTAGGTGGTATGTATTGTTTTATTATCATCTGTGGCCTTAGTGACCTTCTCAAAGAAATCCAGAAGGTTTGGTAGGCATGAAATGCCTTTGACAATGCTGAATTTGGTTGCTTCACGTGTCTGGAGGTTTCCTATGTCATGATTTATCAGGTCCATGATTATTCTCTCTATTGCCTTCTATAGAAGACTAGTCAAATTTATGGGTCTGCAATTTCCTGGATCAGTAGATGCTCCCCCTTTATGCAGAGGGATGACTGTTGCTGTCCTCCACTCTATCAGGGCAAAAGCAGTCCAGAGGCTGTGGATAAATAGAAATCCTAATGGTCCTGATAATTCCTATTTTAAGCTGTTTAAGAGGCAACCTGGTATGTCGTCATGCCCCATTGAAGCTATAATTTTAGCTTTAGAGAGTGTAGTGGCAACCTGCTCCTTGTTGATAATTGGTGGTGGAGTGGTGGAGGGTATTTGTTGGGGGAGAACTGGAAGTGATGGGAATGTGAAATTTGATCTGACTTTGTCAGCCAGCAGATTTGCTATATCTTCGGCTGAGTATAGGTGTTGCCATGTACAACTAATTCCACACATTATTTGGTGTTGCCCTTAAGATTGTGAACATAATTGAAAAGTGCATTATGGTTATCCTTAGCTTTTGAGGCTATTCTTACCTCAAAGTCTGTTTTCAGAGTTCCCTGATTTGTTTGTTTAGACTAATGAGGGACTTTTGTTTTGTTGTGTTATGCACACTTCCTCTTAACTTCTCAACAGGATTTTCTTTCTGTTTTGTACAACCCGTTAATGCCAGGGTCCACCAGGATGGCTTGTTTTTGTGGTTTGAATAAACAACAAACTGGCCAAAGGATTAAAATACCAAAAAAATACATAGAGCAACAGTGGTTTATTCGAAGAGCTTTACTTTCACCAACAGACATCTGGTACCCTTGCTTTTTGCCTATCTGAGGTACCAGATGTCTGTTGGTGAAAGTAAAGCTCTTTGAATTAACTGTTTGCACTCTTTGTGTTTATGTGGTTTGACTCAGGTTTATTTTGATCTGGTACTGCTGTTTCAATGCAGTTGTTTATATGGTCATACAGGGCTTTTGTATATGCCTCTGCATAGATTGGGGGAGTTTAGAAACTAGGTATGCTGTCCCGTAATAGAGGGTAGTTTACCTTAGAGAAGTTCTTAATGTTTGGGGGGATTAGGTGGGGATTAGTTATACCTTTATTTCAGGGGACACTGCGTTGTGATCTGATCTTACCTGTGAGTACATCACCCTGGGAGGGGGGGGGGGTTGCAGCACTGCCCCATATTTGTGAGTACCAGATCTAGGATATTTGCTCCGCTAGTGGAAAGGCAAACTAGCTGCTTCAAGGCATTTGAATTTACAAAGTCAAGAAATTGTTGGGCCTGCATATTAGTCATCACATATGCCTCCCAATTAATGGAGGGGTAGTTAAAAACACCCATGAATATGGCATTTGGCTAGATGGTGAGTGATTCTAACAACTTCAGGTATGATGTATGGGTTACTTGGTACATGGTGGGGGAACTGTAGCTAGCAAGAATATTGCAATAGATTTTACCATGTTTAGTTGGACATGGAGTAACTCAAGCTTGTCATATCATTAGACCAGTCTTCAGGTGTGCTTATCCTTTATGCAGATAGATAGATACATTTTTGTGTTTGGGTCTTTCATGTTCAGTGTGTGGTCAGAATGTATGAAAAGCATTATAACAATACATTGCTGGAGTACTTTCCTTTGCTATGAACCATGTTTCAGTAATTGCACAGATGTCAGCATTCTTCAGGGTGAGGAGAGCTTCCAGAGAGTGCAGTTTATTGCTGAGACTCCTAGCACTGAGCAGTAACACCGATAACTTGTCATGAGATGCTTTTATTATGTTGGAAGGTTTGTGTGTTTGTTGATGCCTAAAAAAGGCATTATATGGGTGGATAATGTTTTGGCCAATATCTGAAAGCCTATAGGTGACAGGTGAAGACCATCCTTGACAAAGCAGCGTGGCTTGTCAGCCATGTCCTACTAGGCTGACAAATATTGAACCCATTTGGACTGACAGAGATAGGTAAGCCAATTGCTAGAGTTGATACATTTTTGCTAGTACTGAGGAATTATCCTTGGAGATAGTAGAATGCTACTCAGTGCTAGGCTCATACCTGCCTGTGATACATATTCTGAGAGCTCAATCATGTCAGTCTTCATGTAATCCAATGAGGTACATCTCAGGGAATTTACTCCGGCAAAGACTATGAAATGACTCAGTCATACTAGTACTTAGGGGTAAGTGACCGGAGTGCTTGTGTGATCTGCTGAATCCTGGCCTATGACAGGCAGCTAACTGTAACTTTCTCATAATGCAACCTGGTAGGAGGGACATCTGTGTGTCTCATAATAGAGTCTTCTATGACAAGAATATTGGGTTATGTAGTGTTTCACCTTATGAGCTTGGTAGTGGAAGTCAAGACACAGTGCAATGCGGCTTTATGTGTTGTGATGATAATTGTCTCAGGTGGTGCTGCGGTAGCATTGTCGCCTCACAGTAAGATGTTGTCCTGTTTGATTCTCAGCTAAAGCATCTTCTGTGTGGGGGACATGCATGAGTGGGCGTACCTTCGTTGTAGATTATACGTCAGGGCTGGCAACTCGGTACGTAAAAATCTATTGCCAATCATTAGGGGTCTGGAGTTCCGCTGTGGCAATCCCTAACTGGGAAAAGCCGTAAGTTACAACAACAACATGTGCATGTGGAGTTTCTGAGGACTGTGCCTAAGAGACTTTTGAGGTTTGGAAATGTTACATGTGAGCAGCTCTGCATATGTAGTTCTATGTGTGTGGTCCTTTGCAGGTGCAGTGAGTGATGTGTGTGTGTGAGTTGAACCTGTTTGTTACTTTCTGTACCTGTATATGAGAGCCTAGCTTCCAGTGTCAATGTGAAACTACATCTCTCACATCTGTTCAAGAATTAAGTGGTTGTCAGTCTACATACAGTAATTGTTACATTGTCTCAAGATACCAATGTCCACAAACCTGGATGCAAAAATAGCTGGAAGGTGTCCATCCCTGGTTGCAAGTCCTACTGTGCATTTGAAAGGATAGGAGTGGAGGGTGTTTTAAACCAGATGAGGGAAGGGTGCTTACTTCATATAATCTGCAGTTAACCTAAACATTGATACTGCCTAGTACCAAACTAAATGCTGTCTGAGCAGCAATAGTCCTGGCTGCTGTAGTAAGATAAGGTAGACATAAATAGCCCTAACTAAATGTGTAAATGCTGCTCACCATGTAAAACCAGTTGCCCCATGAGGAAAGCGGGACTGAGGTAAAGTTATGAGATGTTTTTATATGGAAATATCATCTACTAGTGATTGTATGTATACAAGGCACCAGTAATTGCCACTGTGGGAAGAGCAGCTTCTCCAAATGCAAGGCTTATATACGATCATAAAATTTTATATCAACTTTGCCCTGAGGCCTAGCAGATATGTATACAATGAGCTTTCCAATAGCAATTCCCAGCTCAGATAGGTGAAATCAGTCATCTCCTGCCTCAAAAAGTACAGACTTTGACACTCAATGTGAAATGATTGTTTGGGAGCCCAAGTGTTAAGGAAGCTCAAATAGATGCCTTGTGCTAACAAAGAAACACTAGATACAATGTATTTCAGAACAGAATAGCAGCTCTTACAGCAGTTTTAAAATGCAACTTTAAACTTTAAAGAAGTGCAAAAAAAAAAAAAAACAATAAATAACACTACAAAATTTCTCAGTATAATGAAAATTAGCAATGATTCTATATATATGCATCTGTATAGGGCATTGGCACAGTGAGCAGCTACATGCAAATGCACTAAATTTATAAAAGCATTGGGAATACAGAAAACTGACTACTGAGGCCTCTGGACAATAAAATAGCTATACTTAGAGTGTTTTTGTGCACTTTCCAAGTCAGAATGACCAATCAGTAAAAACCAAAAGAAAAATCTAGCAAGGCTAGACTTTCCACTGTGTGATTTCTTAAACCTCTTGTATTAGAGGCAACATGGGATATATGCAAATTACCCTTTAAGGATATCAGGTTTTTCAGCTATATGGCAATTCTGAATGTCCATGACTTTTTTTTCTTTTTAAGTCGATTTATGGACAAATTCAGGCCAATGAAGCCCAAACCCGGTAGCTGTGGACATGCATGTTTCAGTCTTGTGTGACCTTTTTACTCATTGTTTAGTTTGTGGTTGGGATATTTTTCAGACACCCTAATGGTTATGGATATCAGCTGGGTATGACAACCCTGTGTTTCTAAAGGTTAGCCAAACTTTCTACTTATGCTTTGCTGGTGATGCCATAAGAAGGCTGAAACATACATGTCCTCAGCTAGTGAGGTTTGGCTTTATTGCCCTGAATTTTTCCATAAATAGACTTAAAAAGAAAAGAGTCATAGACATTCAGAATTGCCATATAGCTGAAACACCTGATGTCCTTAAAGGGTCATTTGCATATATACCATGTTGCCTCTAATACAAGAGGTTTAAGACATCACACAGTGGAAAGTCTAGCCTTGCTAGATTTTTCTTTTGGTTTTTACTGATTTTGTTTTCTGTGTGACCTTTCAACTCATATAGACCAGGTAAACACCTACTGCCACTTGATGAATAATCCCACACCTCCTAATGTAAAAACACAGTTAAAGAGTGTCTGGAATGAAATGCTACCATAAAGCAAACTGAAAATTAAGGAGATGCAATAAGTAATTCAACATACAGCAATGTGCTTTAAACAGTTGTACAGAATTTATAAAGGCACTAAAATATAAGCTGATTGATAAGCCCTCCAGCCAATAAAGCTACATGCAGGAATCTGTTGTATGTTTCCCCAAGCTATGCAGACCAGGCTACCACACACTGGCACTAGTCTGCTGTCCTCGTGGTGAAAAAACACAGAAAAGAGCTTGCAAAATACATTAGTTTAAGTAAGAGCAAGTAAAACAGTAGAACCGACAATGAAAGGTAGAATGCATTTTTAAATAAGCACAAGGAAAGGGAAATACATAATTGAAGATATAAACAGCAGTGTAGAATGGGAGGAGCATATAATGCTCAATTAACAATAATGGTAGACAACTCAAAACCACCAAGTTTAAAAAGCATGTGGGAAAAATTATCAGCAGGGAGTTCTTGTAGTTTTTGCAGGCCTTGAGTCTTATCAGAAAAGACAAAGACAAATAAATTATCTGTGTATTTAAGTATCACTCAAGGAACAAATTAACCAATAAAAATGTGGAAATATGCAGTCTCTATCTACCACATAGAATAAAGACACCAGCCCAAACATTTTTTTAGCAGAAAACCATATATATATGTATATATATATATATATATATATATATATATATATATATATATATATTATCCTCACCTAGCATTGAGTCTTATCAGAAAAGACAAAGGCACAGAAAATATCTGTGTATGTAAGTATCACTCAAGAAACACATTAACCAATGAAAAAACATATGAAATGTGCAGCCTCATAATTTAAGTGTCTACCTGCCACACAGAACAAAAACACTAAGCCAAGCAGATTTCTTAAACCAGAAAACAAAATGGAGAAGATAAAACAGAAAGCAGGTCTATCAGTTTAAGCAACTCACAGACAAAAAAATAGATTTAATTTTCTCATCCATTAGTCACCGACAGTGCTTGTAATGTTGCAGACCTTGAGTCTTAAAAGGCAAAGACACAGAAATTCTCTGGATATTTGAGTATCACTCAAGAAGCAAATTATCCAATGGGAAAAATATGAAATGTGCACACTAGTTAATTTAAATGTCAATTTGCTACATTGAACAAAAACAGCAGGACAAGCAGATTTCTTAAAACAGAAAAAAATGGAGTCAGTAAAATAGAAAGCAACTCTTTCAATTTATGCAACTCACAGAGAAAAAAAATATATATAGATTCACTTTCCTTACCCAGCAGTGAGTCACCAGAAGTACTTAAAGTCTTCTAAAATATCTCAGAATTTAAAGATTTCAAATGTGCTAATCTCACTACTTTCTATGATCAAGTTTCAAAATTCACATGCAATATCCCCCCAGATGTTGCCATGGCAGGTAGCTTCACAAAGGAATTCTGTGCCCACTTAGATAAATGAATTGAAGTAGCAATCGAACCAGATCATCCAGGGGTGGCTCATGCTATTGGGCTGCAGGACTGCAGCCCTCTCCCTCAGCTGTACAAAAGAAAGAAAAGTAAAACAACAAAGAAAAATGAAAATAAATAAATAAATAAATAAAACAACAAACATGGCATCCCAGAACTCACTCATGCACACTCGCTGCGTTTCCTGATTCCAGACTGCTTCTGAACCAGTCCAGGGCATGCGCACAGAATCCAGACTGCTAGTGAGACAGTCCAGATTAGGAAAACAGCCTCCAATAGCAAATATCCCAGAAGTCTATGCAGTTACAACTGCATAGACTGGAAGGGGATCGGACTGCAGTGTCCGCAGGCTGGGTAGGAGCTTGCTTCTCTTGCATGTGCTACTGGACAGGAAGATCTGCTCTCATGGGCGATGGATAGTGCTCTCACGGGCGATGTTTGAAGCAGGAATAGCGCCCTGATGGAAGGTAGAACTTTAGTGTTGGTGTGTGTGTGTGTGTGTGTGTGTGTGTGTGTGTGTGTGTGTGTGTGTGTGTGTGTGTGTGTGTGTGTGTGTGTGTGTGTGTGTGTGTGCGTGTGTGCGTGTGTGTGTGTGTGTGTGTATGTGTGTCTGTGTGTGTGTGTGTGTGTGTGTGTGGCAAGTATCCACCACCACTTGTGACATTTTTGCCTCATATTTTTGTTCTGTTCCTCATGAAATCTGTGGTTTTCTGCATTTTGAGCTCACTAAATAATGACAGGCATTTGAATTTCAGACTTCATAGTCTTCAGAAAGTATATGGTAACACAAAACCTTTTATTCAAGCACTTTTTTGTTTATAAGATCAATATTGGAGACGTGTCCCTATTTTTGGGGCTGCAGTCCCCCATTATTGGCTTTTTTCATGTTTTTTCTGCTAAGAGGTTCAGAGCTATGGTGAAAACTGAATTCACTGAATATGTTTGGTGACTGTATTTCCCCCATTATTAGCTTTGTCTAGATGTTTTGTGCTAAGAGGTTAAGCGCTATGGTGAGAACTGAATTCACTAAATGATAGCCATTTACATTTCAGCTGAGCTGGCATAGTGATATGTTGCTCAGATTGTAGTGCACAGGGTCCTGAGTTCAAGACTTGGCTGTAAAATGCATGGTGATAACACAGGATTCTATTCTAACAACTTTCCAAGATTATACAAGCAATGTTTAAAATGTGTCCCTTGTTTTGGGGCTTTTGTGCCCCCCCCCACAGATTTTGGCTTTTTCAAGATTTCTTGTGCTTCAAAGATAAGAGATACAGTTGACTGTTGAGTGGCTTTTACAAGGAGCTGAGAGCTTGAAGAGAAGTTTAGTGCTGCTTATGCTGAGTCTGCTTGCATTGTTAAAAGCACAAGTAGTGTGCTTGCTTTTGATGCAGAAGGCTGTGGGTTCTACTCCCACAGTATATAGATGCATTGCTGATACAGTAGTGTGTTGTACTTTTAAAGGGGCTAGATGCTGCAGTCCTGAGAATGTCTTCTTTGGTGGAGATACTTAGTAATGATGAACCTGTTATCAGTTTGCTATCCATTACCTATTGCAATATTACTAGTTTGTCGTTTTTTAATATAACATTGGCAATTTATTCCTCAAGAGCAACATGCACTTTATTTGTTGATGAAACAATGAAATATAAAGTTGTTTGCTAGCAGCAAACTCTTAATTAGTTACAGATCTCTTTAATGTGGAATTGTTTAGATGACTTACTTCTACAGAGATTGTGCATATTTCCTGATGCTGGTGAGTTGTAGAAGTTTGAGTAGACTTGTATGATGGAAATGTTCTGAATTTGGCAGTTTTGTCATTATTGGTGCATGAATTTTGATTCATTGTTTACTGGAACAATGTTCAAAACAATACATTTAAAATAGCCTATGACAACTGTACTGTATTATACAAGGAATATAATTTAATACAATCAGGAAGGTGTATCACAGAACACATGTATGTTTCCTGTGCAAGGGCCTATGATTTGAAAACAGCCCAAAGTTATTTTTTATCTGCCACTGGCCAGATTAATTTTCTTTGAATGTGGGTTTCAATGCTGTTTCAATGAATGTGAGTTTCAATGGCAGAGAAGTGTTAATGCTAAATCTATTTTCATTGTGAGACTGAATTGCTTTGTTTAGCAGATGTCTATTAGTGTTTGCGCTGTAAAATGTAAACTAAAACTTTTAAATTAAATCCAAATCATTGTGGAAGTAAAGCAGTATGCACATTATAGTGTTTATGGTAAATGGGACGAAATAGTCAAGTAATGCGACATTGGAATAGCTGCAGGGGGGGCATTCAACCATGATTTTGTGAGGGGGGAAGGGCAGCAAACTCAGACAGCCACAGCTGAACTACACCTCTCAACTGTCCAGATTTTTGCAGAATGAATAGATAATTGCTTCTTATTTTTGGTTTGTTCCTCATAAAATTTGTGGTTTTCTGGCAAATCATTTAGGAATGAAGTCACTAAATAATGACAAGCATTGAGTTTCAGACTTCATACTCTTCAGAAAAATGCATGCTAAAGCAAGACCTGTTATTCTGTCAACTGTCTAAGTGTACACAAGAGCAATTTTTAATACTGTTTGCATGTACCCCCAATTTATTTGGCCTTGTCCAAATTTCCTGCATTAAGACATTGAGAGGTATGTGCAAATAAATCACTTTATAGAATTAGGTATATCCAAACCTCTGAACTGTCCCCAATTTTGTCTCAAAATGTTGCTCTCTTCCTAATAATCCCTCCGCAAAATGGCAAATCTGGAAGAAAACATGGAGAGTTTACAATTAATAAATAATTGTGATGATCAGTTATAGATTACTTTTAATTTCAGAAATGCATGTAGATTTCCTTATTTTGTCAACTGC
The DNA here is from genome assembly GCF_019279795.1 of Protopterus annectens. Taxonomy (NCBI): domain Eukaryota; kingdom Metazoa; phylum Chordata; order Ceratodontiformes; family Protopteridae; genus Protopterus; species Protopterus annectens. Next base: position 21,827,822 of record NC_056727.1, on the reverse strand, counting down.
ACAAGTTAACAGTACTAATATTTAAAAAGTGTCCCTTCTTTAACAGGTTCCCAGCTGTATTGTGTAGCTATTTTATATTTTTGTATCACATTTTTGGTCCATTTTTCATAAAATTGTGGTTTTCATACAAATTAGTAGAAAATCATTAAAGACTGAAGTTAGAAAATAATGACAGACATTTGAGTTTCAAATTCCATACCCTTCAGAAAATTCATACTAATGCAAGCCCTACTTTTCTATTATCTTTCTAAGTTTATAAGAGCAATATTTAAAAATGGTTCTTATTTTTGTGCCTTTGTCCCACTTTTGTTTATGGCTTTATCCAGATTTCTTGCTCTGAGGCTGAGAGTTATGACAAATGTGTCTTGGCCATCACCATCAGCCAGAGACATTTCAAATTGTGACATACTTGTTGCACCCCACTCCCCCACGTAGTGATTCTGAATGTGTCCAAGCAAGACAAGGAGCAGTTATGCAGTGTAAGTGTGCAGAGTATTCCCCCACCCAAGGTAGACACAAGTACTACAGTGGTTTTTCATCTGTCATTGATTTTGCAGAATGTTTTGGTTTTCTGTCATATTTTTATACTGTTGATTTATGCTTCTTCTTATTCAGAAAATGCATGTTGTTGCAGTGCCTATTGCTCTGTGTTTAAGTAGCAATGCTTTAATTACCATCAGATAAGCTTGTCTGAGACTGTAAGATGCAAGTACGCTTTAATAAACATACTGTTAAAGAATTACCAACATTGAAAGCCTTTTTGTAGCTGCTGTGCAGAGAATATTTACATAACTAGATGGGGTATAAGCCTTAGGTATTGAAATACATATGACAGTATTGGTAATAAAGGACAGGATTACAGTATTTTCAGAAGCTCATTACATTTGTTGGAGACTTGCAGTCATCTCTGCAGGCTTTGCCCGTAAACTAAACAGAATGCCAATATATCATGTGGTCCATAACCTGTGCAGTATCATCCATTTAGCAGTTTATCTTGATTCTTGTCTGCTGTTAATTTTTTACTTTGATCATGTTTTACCCATGAAACAAGTAAATAGCTGTTCTCAGGCAACTGGTCTTTTTTGGATAGGAAACATTTTTACAAGTAGGGGTATCACAGAGATTGCTACTTTCAGCATGTTACTTGGTACTTTTATAAAGCTGAATATAAATTAATTAGAACTGCAGTGCAAGGAGAATTTATTTGAGTTGAGTGCTGCTTGTTTTTTATATGTGATTTTGACTGGCATTCCAGTAATGTATTTAAAAAGTAGTTTATTTTTTCATGCCTCACAACCTTTTTGTTTCCATCTAGATATTAAGTAAGCTGTCATGTAGCTAATGCATTGAAATATTTTTTTCTTCTACACTTCATTTTGTTTTGATTGGACTCTCATAATGATGGTTTGGCACTCAGGGCAGCGTATTTAATTAAAGTCCCAGTTTTTGTGTTTTTTGAGCATAATTATGCCCCTTTTTAGTTGGCCACATCTCTTCCCATTGGCCCCACCCATTCAGCTATCTCCTGCAGCCCCCACTTTGATTTGAAGTGACCAGCCACCACTGACCAGATCTAAATGTAATGAGAAATTTAGAATCAAATTGCCCTGGTGGTCAACCAACAGAAGTAAAGTGTACTAAAAAAATCTTTAAAGCACACTGCAGGACAAAAGACCCTCATATATAACATTAGGAAATAGACTAAAAGCATGAAAAATACAATTAATTATACTAAACCAGCCAGTGAACTTAGGTTGGTGTCTAGAGCTAATGAACATTACAAATCCATCTATAGCTGTGTTAGGAAATTAACAAATAACACCCAGCAGTGTTCTGAACCTGATCATAATGGGACTGCTTACTCTGATCCAGTAAACATTACCAATGTACTAGCAAACAAATTCAATGTGAATTTTACTTCAGAGAGCCCAGTTATACCTGAAACTCTCAACCCCACAGCAGCTCTAAAGAAAATATATTGAAGGTGCTCTCCAAGATTAAAAAATACTTCCACCATGGGACCTGTTAAATAATAAGTACCAAACAAGTCCTGGTGGTGTCACTCCTTACACTATTTAAGCTGAATTTAGCTACTGGCTTTGGCCCTGAGGTCTGGCACGCAGCAATGATGCTGCTACTCTACATGGGTGGCCCCATCTCTAACTCAAGGAATTTTAGTTCCATCAGCCTTCAAATTTATTATAACTGATCTAATAAACCATGACATTAAGTTCTCAGGCCAGCAGCCTAGCTTTGTCAAAGGTAGATCCTGTCTAATGAACCAGGTTAACATCTTTGAAATAATAGCACAGGCTGCTGACTGCAGTCATGTTACCCACACACCATGCCTTGACTTGGCCAAGGCATTTGATATAGTCAGTAAGTTACATGCATTACAGACAGATCCTTATATATTACAGTGGATATCAAATTGGGTAAAAGACAGAACCCACCCACTGTGGATACCAGGTACCTCATCAGAAAGTATGATATTGACCTGTGGTGTCTCACAGAGCTCAGTGCTGGGACTACTTTTGTTTGACATTTACTTATTTATTATTTTTATTTCTTTTATTTGCAGTTTGTTAACCAGGAAAGTCCATTGGGCCAGAATGAGACCATTTTCAATGGAGGCCCAGGGAGAAAAGCTCCATATACAATTATTACAAAGCTAATATCAACAACGTCAACAAGTACACAATACAATTTTTAAAAACTACTAAAACACAATAATATAGAAGACAGAATAATAATATCTGAGCAACACAGTAATATAGAAGACAGAATAATAATGTCTGAGCAACACAGTAATATAGAAGACAGAATAATAACATTTGAGCAAGGTGTTGTAACATAGCATTGGATGAAATTGAAACATACCCCCAGATTCACAAAGCTCCATGCAAGAAAAAGACTATTCTTGCACAGAGAGGTTCGTGTCCATTTAGAATAGCAGTGCGCCTTGCATATTCATGAAGGTCCACTGCTGTTTAATCTACATGGACATGAACCATGAACGAGTGCAGGGGGGTGTGTCCGAGTAGTGCATGGACACTAAACATACCCCCTAACCTCAGAAAGTGCCGTACAACATTTTCTAACCCAAACTGGCATAATATTAGAGCTCTGCTCTAATATTATGCCAGTATTTCAGTGTCCGCGGACACTGAAATTAAAAAATGATCATTTTAGTGTCCGCGAACGCTGAAATAAAACTTGGCAACCAGAAAGCAATGCAGGGGTGTGTGACAGGTTCTGTGACACACCCCCTGCATTGCTAAAGTGCCGTACAACACTTTTGCAACCTGCTAAAGCAAAAAATGTGTGCAAATGCACACATAACGTGGATAACTCCCCCAAAAGTGAAAAAGCACAAGCACAGCCCCACAAACATACAAGTGAGAACAGGTCATGCATCAGCATAACTCATGTAAGGGTAGAGGACTGAAAGCAAATGTATGCCAATATTCCCTCACAGCAGCAGCGCATGTTAACAAAAGCACAAATGATGGGGGAATAAATACTACATTAGGGACACTCCTGAAAAATTGCCGTCACACAGTTAGAAAGTTGACAGATAACAGGATATGTATTAGCAGGTGTCCCTGAAGGATAGAAGCATGAAAGCCAAATCAGTGCTAGTATTTCACAATTGCAGTCCCAAGTAGTTATCAGAGCACCACTATACACACCCATATAACCTAATAATATCATAATAATATATACTTTTTTACACTAGTCTATGGAATGTTTAAATGTAACTAAGTGGGCATGCAAGTTATGACTATCCACTTAGCATAGCTTAAACATCCCATAGGAGCTAAATGCAAATAGAGAGGGGAAATTTCAAGCTGAGGTAGTGTAGTGGTTTGAGTCATGGCTTTACAAACAGACATTCATGGTTCAAGTCCCAAAAAAAGGCAATTTATTTTCCCATATGAAAGTAGTGTTAAAATTATTTTAGTAAACTTAAATTATGTAGCAACCTTTTTTGTCAACCAGGGTAGTGTAGCAGTTCCAAAAGTGAGATGTCAGTGTAGAAAAGATGTCAAACCCCCCATATAAACACAAGTGCCCCATACAGTATAGTCACACAAGAATATAATTTAATGAAAGCACATAGGGAAATGTCATGGAAGGTAAACATAAAATTATAATCCCGGGATTCAGTAAGGTTCCATGCAGGAATAGCTTATTCCTGCATGGAAACAACCGTTTAAAAGCAGCACGGCATTGCGCCATGCATAGTAATGAAGGCATGCTCCCTCTGCTCATAAACAGACATGGAGCATGGACAAGTGCAGGGGGTGTGTCTGAGAGCAGAGCTCTCACAATACACACGCCCCTGCATTCAAGAATTGCCGTTTGGCAATTACAATGAGCGAGAATGCTCATAGGGGGTTGCATTCCTCCCAACTGTACAGATCTTCGTAGAATGTCCAGAGTTTTCAATCATACAGTTGGTCTGTACCCCATTTGTCCTGGGAAATCACTGGGATGATGTCAGGATTGAAGTAATTAAATAATGGCATACATTTGAGTTTCAGACACCAAATCCATCAGAAATGTTATATTAAAACAAATCCTGTTACTTTAGCAACTTAAAAAAACAACTGAAGAAATAGTGTTTAAAAACTGCAACAACATAATTCAAAGATATAAACACTATTAGTAGGATACCGAAGGATAAAGCTCACTCCAACCAGCAATAATACCACCATTTTATTGTACTTAAAATATCATAGGCTCCAAAAGCATAACGGATCTAGCGCTTTCATCCATTGCAATGTGAACTTCTTCAGAATCAATTAATTAATCATCACTTGGCTTTTTTATTTGTTTTTTGGCACCAGTCGCATATTCCAAACTTAAAGGGACATACTGAAAAAACCTTGCAGAGTAAACTGTATGTCGCACGTCTGATCTATTTACACTTGCTGAAAGTTAGAACATACAGAAATAAATCATTTAAAATATAATAGTTGTTGCAAGTGTTATAAATATACATATGCTGAAAGTTGGCAAATACTTAACTACTATCTAATTATTGTAATAAATAGCCTCAAATACAAACATAAAAACACTTTATACAATTCATTTATAAATACTCATACAATACCAAATAACTATAACCTAATAATAAAACTTTTGTAACTCCATATGCGTAGTTTATCTACGTGAAAGCGCTTGTGTTTTTATGGCCGAATAAAAGATTTCTAATATGTCATAACATTGTCCACAGTTTCCACATTTCCTAGTTCCCTTTCTCTGCTGAATTATTTCCCTCATTACAGAACTCCTCTCTAAAATCGACTTCATATTAGTTCCCATTTTATACACAAATAGAGGAGTCTCACCTACTATATTTTTTTATTTCTTTGTCCACAGTGAGTATATTCCAATGTTTGCTTAAAATTTAAAGAAAAAAGAAGACATTATACTGGAGAATATAAATAGGACCAAAGTAAGTTTCCATAATGGAAATTGTAATAATAAAAATGTTATATATATGGCTAAATGTGTAACCTGCCCAAGCTTCTATATAGGAAAGACAGAAAGAATGTTCAAAAAAAGAATTTACGATCACATCTATGTGATCAGAAAAAATGATAGCACTATCATTCTAGACATGTAGCTACATATGGGAGTAGTCATAATTTCTGATTTGCCATTTTGGAACAAATAAGTATGGCAAATAGAGGAGGCAATAATAAAGCCATCTTAGGAGAAAAAGAAGGGAGATGGCAAATATTCACTGATGCCTCAACTACACCAGGTTTAAATGACTATATTACTATTAAGCCCATGCTACAGAGAATTACATAAATCAAGACGAACTCTACACCTTAATTATATAGACCAACAGTATACTATGGCATGAATTGTTTACTTTTTTATCAAATATATAGGAATGATATTGAATTTATTTTATTTGTTACAGTATTATATGTTATGGATTTAATAAATGTACATATTATTAGTTATAAGTTGGCATTTTAATTAGGTTTTATATTACTGTATACACTTTTTGCACATATGGAATGGTCACTGAGTAAAAAGATTTTACATTAAACATTTTACACATAGTCAGGCAATATTATATTATATAGGAAATTATTATAAGCAGTATATGGAGTTACAAAAGTTTTATTATTAGGTAATAGTTATTTAGTATTGTATGAGTATTTATAAATGAATTGTATGAAGTGTTTTTATGTTTGTATTTGAGGTTATTTATTACAATAATTAGATAGTAGTTGAGTATTTTCCAACTTTCAGCATATGTATATAGATAAGTCTTGCAACAACTATTATATTTTAAATGATTTATTTCTGTAGGTTCTAACTTTTGGTAAGTGTAAATAGATCAGACTTGCGACATACAGTTTACTCTGAAAGTTTTTTTCAGTATGTCCCTTTAAGTTTGGAATATGCGATTGGTGCCAAAAAACAAATAAAAAAGCCAAGTGATGATTAATTAATTGATTCTGAAGAAGTCCACATTACAGTGGATGAAAGCGCTAGATCCGTTATGCTTTTGGAATCTATGATATTTTAAGTACAATAAACTGGTGGTATTATTGCTGGTTGGAGTGAGCTTTAGCCTTCGGTATCCTACTAATAGTGTTTATATCTTTGAATTACTTTAGCAACTTACCTAAGTTTATAAGAGCAATATTTAAAATATGTCCCTACTTGTACCTCATTTTGTCAAGCATTGTCCAGATATTTTGCATGAAGAGCTTGAGAGGTATGGGGGAGGGGGGTTGCTAGGATATTTGCCAAATGTGCAGATGCATACAGAAATGCACAGCAATAAGTGTAATATGTCCCTTCCTAGAGAAAATAACAGTAGAGAATTTTTTTTAACAAACAGATTAAATTTAACCTTAGGTGCACAGGTTTGCCCATTGCTTAGCTACTCATACTGTAGCTTAAATAGCACAAGAAGATAAATAGCAAGATACATTCAATTGAAGCAGAACTGCAATAGAGTAGTGGTCAGAGCGTTCACTTTGTGAATAGTCATTCCTGGTTCTATCTCCACTGTATTAAGTTCCATTTTTCATGTGAAAACAATATTTGAAATTTTTTGTTGTATAACCTACTAAATAACATATATTTGTGAATTGGAGTACTGCATTAAGTGCAGATATGAGGTGTCATTGTAGTAATGTGGTAAAATCCACAGATAAACACAAGTGCCCCATACAGTATATGTACACATGAATCAAGGATACTAAATAAAGTTATAATGTGCAATGAATGATAAATCCATAGAATGTCCAAATCTGCCACTTTCCCAAGACCCATGCTTCATTTCTTTCTAAATTAGTGTGGGTGTAAGTGGGAGTAAGCACTTTTAAGCAGTAGTAAGCTGGTTTAAGCCTGTTGGTGTGAGAGTAAGCACAGGTTAAGCAATTTTGAAGCTAACTCTCTGTGAGCATATTTAACCGGAAGTTAACATTGCTTACCACCGCACAAACCCTTGCAAACCCGCTTACAACTGCTTAAAAGTGCCTTAATCACTCTGTATCCAACAGACCCTGTTCTTCCCAGCAATAAAATAAACAGACCTTACAGGCCTTGAACCCAGAACCCTGTACACTAAACTCACAGCAGTTAACCAGTAAGTCATCACAGTTGTACATAAATCTGAGGTATACCCAAACAGATCCTCACTATAGCAAAATCACAATTTGCATGTGAAAGGAATCGATTAACAGTTTTATGTTGTATAACCTACTACATAACATACATATTTGAAATGGCATACTGCATTAAGTCCAGATGTGAGATGTCATTGTAATAAAGTGGTGAAATCCCCCAATAAACACAAGTACCCCATACAGTGTACGTACACATGAATCACAGATACTAAACAAATTTATAACATGTAATGAATGATAAATCAATGCCAAACAGCAAATAGTGTGCAAATTTAAAAATAAGCAACACTAAGCATTGCACACCTCTGCTTACTAGGTGTAAGCAATGCGTAGCCTGGCTAAATTGATTTGCCCATTGGTATTCCCCTTTAAGCAATGCCAACCTTAGGTAAGCAGGTTTGCCCATAATATAGCATTTTCAAAACTGTACAATCATGGCAAAGTGTGATAAATTGGCCCTATTTAAACCCCACAGGCTGGAATATATGTCATAACTGGTTGCAGCTTCCTCCTGTAGGCACTATGGCTGGTGTTAGAGAAGGATTGTACTTCCGAGTGCAGCAATGGGGCATCCAGGAGCCCAAAGTCATAGCAGGACTCCTCGTAAAAGATCATGAAGAGAGACTGCTGCAGGGCCAGTACCAGGGTTCCCAATATAAAGGGGAAGTCTGGGACCATCTCGCCCATGACCTCACCAGTGCCACTGGTATCCCTTGAACTGGTGAGCAGGTCAGGCATCACTATGCCTACCTGAAATGGAGGAAGAGGGAGCTCTTGGATCAGTGGATCCAAGAACCTAGGCAGAGGGGTGATGTCCCAGCAGTGTGTAAGTACTCATTCTACTACCTGTTTAATAATTTCCAGCTTATGTATATTATGGATAAGTATGGCTAAATATTCCTCTTATGTCTTTGACAGCGGCAGCAGAGTGGGCTGTGAATCAGGAAGCCCATGCCTGTAGGCTGCAGAGGCTACATCATGAGGCAGGTTAGTAATAATCTTGCATGTACTGTCATAAGAAATAAATCTAAAAGTAGTAGAAAGTTAATTGCCAGTATAAAACCTGTATTGTGTATGGGATGTACTGAATAAACCAGACAATATGCCAGGGAGAGTCTCATATAGGTTGCTTGTAAATAAAAGGGTAACAGCCTGGCAATAAAGGTCTAACTCCTGGACTGCTTGTGTTTACTCTGGTATCATATGGTAATGTAGTATTGCATTCTCTTAATAGTACTGTTGTATTAAGCACTGTTACCCACACTACATAAATAATATGTATAGGAATGTCTGTATACAACTGTTGCAATCACAAGCCACAGGATGCATGAAGCTTGCACCAGATGCAGGCATAGTGTTGGCGTTCCAACACCAAATATGGCCGGCGAGCGATCCAGGTAAAAGCTGTGCACTACCTGCGTACACTACACCCGCACAGCACCCGGCCCCGGTATGCTAATTACCCCAGTTGCAGCAGTGTAGCATGCAAATGAAGGTATTTAGCGATCCAGGAAGTGGTGCAGGCATAGTGTAAGCATGCAGAAATGTAAATCGTAAAAAACAGTTTACATTTTTGCAAACATAAAATCGGAGCCATGACAGCCGGCCAAACACATGTATTATATTGTTAATATATGCCAATGGCTAAATGTATAGCCTTTGGCTTAAAAAAACATGTACAAAATATAAAAAGAACATTTAATTTCATTTTTCGCACTATCGCGAAGTTTAAGCGCAGGGCAGCGGTGCGCAAACCGGATTGCAAGAAAAATAGAAAAATATAGAATAAAACTGCAATGTAACACAAATCATGATTTTCCCCATAATAGTCAAAGGCAGGCATGTTACACCACACCATGGTGCAAGGGTTACTAAGGCGCTGTGACAGTGTTTTGCATGGTAGCTAGGAATTAGTAAGCAATGCCATGCAAATGAGAGGAGTAATAGTGAATCACAGATTCCCTGCTGATGTAAGGATGAACCTCACAGTGTAGCATTGTAACACTGAGGTGTTCCCTTGAGATAAAGATGACATCAAGAGGGGGGTGTCACCTTTGCTGTAAGCACATTGGAGCATTGCTAATCTAGTTTCCCCATAGCTAAGCAAAGCTGCAGGATAGGGGTGTGCCAGACTGCCAATAGCTTTGCTTAGCTGAGAGTACACAAGGTAACTGAGTATGCATGTGAACGAAGATGAAAATGCCCTTAAACCCGGTAAATGGGTTTGCTTGGCACGCACCAGAGCCGAAACAGGAAGGATATAGGAAATAAATAAGGAAATGTTGCAGCAGGGAAATTGGAGTACAAATGACTAATTAACACCTAGGAACCTACAGTGGGCCATTGACAACAGCTAACAAGGCTGCAATCAGCTACCTGCAGAACAGGAAAGGGGAGGGGCTGTACTGCAAAGAAAACAGTAAAGTGTCACAGCATAACAAAGCAGATTTGCACTATATCAGCTACAAGACACATTTTGCAACAGTTGACTGGGTAGGGAAAGTAAAAAACAAGAAAGACGGCAGGTGGATGCATGCCTGATAATGGGAGGGGATCCAGGTTTAAAAGTGAATTAAAGGGCAACAGATTAATCAAGGCAGGCAAACATAACTCCACACTAAAGGCCCCACACTTGCAGTACTCACTTTAAAACCCATAATTAAGATATCCTGCAACTGGAATTGCTGATACACACCCAATGACATCAGCAGCGTCCATAGCAAAATAGTATAAAATGTGAAAGCACCTCACACACACTTGTGTATTCCCATACACTCTGCACCATTGGTGTATACAGACAGGGAACTTTTAGTATGCACATGTTAGGGGCTGCCATAGCTTTGATCCACCAGCATGTGTAGGAGACTGAAGGTGGTGTGAAGGATGATGCACACAACCACCTCAGGCACAAGAGGAGGAGAAGAGTGTTCAGACCCAGGGTAACCTACCAGGGGCTACATGATCTGGAGGTAGGAGAGCATTACAGGGTGGACATGGACACCCTACAGCAACTTGTGGAGTTGTGCCGGCCACACCTCAGAGCCAGAACAAGCAGAGGGGAACCCATCCCAGTGGATACAAAGGAATGTGAGAATACTAGCTACAGGTACCTTTCAAAGGCCAACTGGGGATATCATGGGGATCTCACAAGCATCAGCATCCAGGGTACTTCACCAGTTCCTGGATACCATGTTACCACATGCCAATGAGCACATATACTTCCCCCGAATGCAGGAGGAGTTGGCCAACAATATGCGTCTCTTCCATCATATGGCAGAATACCGGGAGGTACTGGGTGCAATAGACTGCACGCACATACACATCAAGTCACCACCCGGTCAGCAGGGTAGGTGCTACATAAACTGCAAGGGATACCCCTCCATCAACTGCCAGGTCATGTGCAATGCCAGGGCATTGTCATGGATGTGTGCGCTGGCAGCCCTGGAAGCTATCACAACTCACAAATCTGGCATGCCTCACATCTGTATCAGGTATTTTCCAGGGGGGTCATCCCATATGGCCACCTGGTGGGGGATGCTGGCTATGCACTGGAATGGTGGATGGTGACTCCTATCAGAAATGCACACACACCCATGCAGGAACACCATAATGAGGCACACCCGCAAACCAGAATCATCATAGAACGTGTGTTTGGGATGCTTAAATCATGGTTCCGTTGCTTGGACATATCTGATGGAGTCTTGCAGTACTCTCCAGGCACATGTGCCCACATCTTCTTAGTATGTGCCATGCTATACAATATAATCCTGTGTAAACAACTGCAGCAGGGGCAGAATGGTGAAGGCCCTCACAGCCCACCACCATTGCCAACAGGCACAGAGGTACTCAGACTGCAAACACCCTGAGCCAGCCCCAGTAGTCAGATGGAGGTGTGCCCAGTATGCCCAAGCCTTGGCAAGGAGGGAACGTATAGTGCACACACACAGATAGTGTAGGCACCTAGGGACTGACACCTTTCTCCACCTGCACACACAGCAAAAATGGATGGCACACACACAAGACTACCTGTAAATTGTCATGTATAGGCAGTCTGCTGTGTGCATCCAACATAGGCAGCCCTCAACTATTGCACATACAACAGCTATTGGCACAAGGTAAGTAAACACCTGAACAGTAAATTAAGCTATCAGCATGTGCTGATACTGTATGTATAGGTTCATAGGTTCATAGGTAGGTACTTGGCTAACTGCCTGAGGGCATTCATAAGCCTAGCCAAAATGTGTCAGCTTTTGCCACCCCATTGATTCATTAACTGTCCCTCTGTGGAGCAGAGCCAATGTGGGATCCCTTGGGTGTATCTACTGTTCCCCATCCACTCTTCAAGGTTTCTCTTAAAGAGTGTTAGTGAGAGGCTCTGTATAATGTAATTAGGGATCTTGTTCCAAAGTATGGGGAGTTTCTGTGACAGGAATCCATTCCTCAAGCATCTTCCAATTATTGTTGTGGCAAGGTTCAGCTCACTGCATCGGGTGGCTTACTGTGACATGGATTCCCATAGGTGGAGCATATCCATTAAGTCTGAGTTCAACATGGGTTTGTTGGCCAGCAGAGATCATCTCCAAGTAAATGAGATGCCACTGAGTAAAGTAGGAGTTTATTCAGTCTGGCTGCATAGGACATATGTTTGAGGCCAGTAATCCTCTTGGCGAGGTACATTCGTGCACCTCCCAGTTGTTGGATGTGTCTTCTGAGGTACATCCCAAATGGGTTACTATACTCTATGATGTTACTGATGAGTGATGAGTAAAGGGGCACTATAACCTCAGTATTTCTAGATGTGAACCCTTTAATAATCAGTTGGCCTACAAAGAAGGATGTCCCAACTACTTTGGAGATATGATTGTCAAAGGAGAGATCACTATCTACCTTAGTCCCCAGATACCCTATTACCTCACCTGTATTAAAGTGGCTGCACTTATGTGTTAATATGTGGGTGCTTAATATTCCACAATGGAATGACCATGCAGTTTGTGGCACTTAGCTGGAGGCCACGACTTTGACACCCTGTGTTGGTCTCTGTGAGGCCGCTTGAAGGATGTCTGTGTCAGTTGGACTGTCAAGTATGGCTCCCAGTTTGCAGTCATTGCCAAACATGGTCTGCTGTAGTCCACCTGTGTTTGCCCATATCTCTGAGAAGTATATGCCAAACAGCAGGGGTCCCAGGACTGAGTCCTGTGGGATGTCAGTCTTGACTGGTTAAGTGTTGGACCTGGAGACCACTAGTCGTACCATGTGGGTTCTGTGTGTAAGCCCGTTGGCAGCCCATCCTGTGATGTATGGGTGCATGTACAGGCTGGTGAGTTTATCAATAATACCTGAGTGGGGAATGATGTCAAAAGCCTTGGCAAGGTCCAGGTAGTATGTGTGAACCACCTCTCCCCTCATCTAATGTCTTGGTTACTGTCTGTAAGATGTGAAACAGGTTCAGTAGGCATGAACTGCACTCAACCAAGCTGACCTGGGTTGGGTCAAGTGTTTGGAGGTTACCAATGTCTTTGTTAATGAGTGCCATGAGGATGCGCTTCATAGCTTTGCAGACCAGGCTAGTAAGGCTTATGGGGTGGTAGTTACCATGGTCAGTTGTGTTTACACCTTGGTGGAGTGGAATAACCATTGCCACTTGCCATCGTATGGGTATGTAGCCTGTGGAGAGGCTGATGTTGAAAAGCTTAATTAGGTGGGGGGGGGGGTCAACTTGTCTTGTAGTGTTTGCAAGATGCAGTCTGGGACACCATCTGCCTCCATTGACACTGTGTATTGCTGTTAGAGAGGGCCATTTCCACCTGTGTGTCTCTGATGTCTGGGATACTGTACTTTTTGGGTATTGTTGTGGGCTCTTTAGGGGGTGAAGTTTGCACTGAATGTATCTGCAAGGATGCTGGCGATATCAGTAGGGTCAGTATATTTTGTGCTATATTGCACTGGCACAGTGCAAATCTGTGTGTTACCACTTAGATCTTTGACATAGCCAAAGAAGGCTTTGGTTATCTTTTGAATCCTTGCCTACTTTCCTGTTGATGTTAGCCTTGGATGATTTCATGAGGGACCTACGATCCTTACTAATACTGGTCATGGATGTCTGCCCTTCTTGGGATTTGCTGTTTTTCTGGACTACTGTCCTACTTCTGTTGTATAGCCTGTTTATTGCAGGGGTCCACCAGACTGGTGTCTTTGTCTAGGAGGAGTGAGTCTTGGTTTACCAGTGATGGCACGATCCATACATCCTTGAAGGTGCTCATAGAGTGCATTTGTAAATCTGTCTGTATCTTGAGCAGTGTTTTCCCTTAGCATGGGGGCTGCAAAACCCCCCACCTCTGTCTCTAGTAGTGTGAATTTAGCTGTAGGAAAGGTATACACCATGGTTTCCATGGGTGGGGGAGATGGTTGAGTGTAGAAACAGTGAACAGTTCATGGTCAGATCTAACCAGTGACCGGTTTACCTTCGCTGTGGTGCACCTGTCGCCCATGTTGGAGATTACCACTTCTAGTATGTTTCCACCCCACATTAGGAAGTTTACCATCTGATACAGGGCATATGAGGTGATAAATTCCAGGAAGCGCTGGGCCTGGAAGGGATTACTTGAGTAAGTTTCCCAGTTAATGGTAGGGTAGTTGACATCAACAATACCAGGGTGTGCGGTAGGACTGTCATGTTTTCCACTGCCTCCAGGTAGGTGGAGTGGTGGTTCTGGGTCATGGCGGGTGATCTGTAGCAGGCCACAGTTTGCATTGCAGTTGCGGCTGATGTTAGCTGCACATGGATGATCTCAGAGGTATCATGCTGCCCCACTAACCTGGAGGAGTAGGTATCCCTGATGAATATGGATACACCCCCTCCATGTCTGTGTCAGTCCATGTTCTGTGTCTGAAATGTGTGGTATGGGTTGTAGTCTGGTAGTGCCGATGTACTCTCAGGAGCCTTAAAACAGGTCTCAGTTACTGCATAGATGTTGACGTCCATACTGAGGAGTGCTGTGAGTACATGCATGTTGTGGTCACAACCCCTGGTATTGAGTAGCATAACCCTCATTGATTCTGTTATCGTGCTGTTTATAGAGGTGGGATTCACCTTTGAGACTTCCCTAAAAAAGGCACCATGGGTATGCAAATAGCCTTGGCCAGTATTCCAAAGCCTAAGGCTGACACATAAGCCGGTATGGTGGTGTTGCATGCATGCTTCCCATCTGTGCTTGTTTCTCATCTTTCCTGTAGGTAACCTACTGTTAAGCAATAGAATGCCTTAAACTGAATCAAGTCTTCTAGCTTCCAAGATAGGCTTTTGGAGTGATTAAGTATCAGTGTTCTGTATGTCCTTGCTGTACTTAACTGTTTTCTGACTACATGGTGATATTTCACTGTATATTGTGATTTGAAAGCTCTGTTTATTCTCATATGATGGCTGTGATATCCTGCACTTTAGAGGTTCACAGATAGGTAGTAGGATATCTGCCCAAGGGCAAATAGAAACATAGCTATAGTGTGTTGGCTTTCTCCGCACCATTGATGAAGTAACTGAGCCTCTGTCAAGCATAGCCAATGAAGTGATTCCAGGCAGAGTTGCCAGAAGCTGCTGAAGACTGGGGCGGTGGAGGGTGATAGGGGCAATTAGTCATCTAAAGAGGGCATGTTAATGTGAAAAATCAGCACCATTCAATTTCCCCAACAGGTCTTGCAGCTATAAAACTGAAGGGGCTCCCCCACCCCCTGGCTGTATGGTTCTGGGACACATGATCCCAGGGGTGTATATTCTGTTACCCATTCACACATCAAGGTTTTCCTTGAAGTGTGTCAGTGAGGTGATATGCCTAATGTAGTTAGGAATGTAATTTATAGTCTCTCATTTCATTTGTTATAAGTTTTTATTTCAAGAGTAAGGGACGCTCAGTGTGTTTGGGCACAACCGCCCTTTGCTTAGTCTAGCTTACACATAGAAATCATCTAGATAGGAAATAGGCGGAAGCAACATTAATGTCAATAGTGTAATGGTTAAAGCATTTACATAGTATCTGTGCATTTGAGGTTCAAATCCCAGTAAAGTCAGGGATGTCTATCATGTTAAAAAGTATACCTTAGCCACAGCTTGCATCTATAGGTAGTATTCATCAGTATAATAAACATTTGAAACACCCATATAAACCCACATGTGCTGGAGATTAAAGTCAACAGAGAATGTAATGTTATGTAAGCACATAGTGAGATGTTACTTCACTGAAATGTATATATCCTGAGTAGTTAGCAGATGTGGCCGTGTTTGTGCGCAAAGGTTATATGTTTTAAAGTTTGTTTAACTGTTTAACTGCTGCTTTAATTTCACACAAACACTTTTAAACATGCTTACAACTGCTTAAATGTGCCTTATTCTGGAGTAAAAAACATTTTTAAAGCATTGCAGGTGTTGAACCCTGGACCATGCACACTATAGTCATGGGACTTACTACTAAGCCATCTGAGCTGTATACATGTTTCATGATCTTTAGACTGCACCTTATACTATAGGTATTCCACAGTATTGACCACAAATGGGACAGTCACTTTGTGTGCATATGTACAGTACATTGTAATGTACTGTAGTTTGTGAATCAACATATACAAGTCTACATATGTATAACTGTTACAAACTAATCCTAAATATATATATATATATATATATATATATATATATATATATATATATATATATATATGTCAGTGATGTCTGTGCATAGATATAAATATATATATATATATATATATATATATATATATATATATATATATATATATATATACACAGTTACATCTATAGCCATATATATAAACATCTATAAACACACTGCATGACACAGAAGCAATCCAAAGGAATTGAAGTGTACACAAAACACATGCAGCTCTGGTATTATAACTATTAATATTAACCTAATTCACCATAGACAGGATGGTTGTTGTGTATGTGGAGATTGTGGTGGGGGAGGAATGATGGGTAATGAAATCATGCATCAAGGAGAGCCTGGGTTGGATGTTCAATAAGTGAACTGGAGGGGTATACGTGGAGTATGGGGACAATATAAAAAGGACACAAAACAAGAACCATTCTCATCCATAATACACCGTCATGTCACATTTGTTTTCAGTAGTGAGGAATGTCTGTAGTAAAATGTATATTCTAAACACCATAACATTTGTACATCTCAGATGCCTTAGTGGTAAAATCTGTGACTGTGGTGTTCATGGTCCCAGGTTCAAGGGCTGTTAATTTATTTTGAGGGCCAGAATAAGGGCTGTTGGATGCAGGTGGATTAAAGCACTTTTAAGCAGTTGTAAGTGAGTTTGCATGTGTTTGCGCAATGGTAAGCAGCGCTTAAACAGGGTTAAATGGATAAGCGCTGCACAGGTTCAACCTTTGCTTAACGTCGCGCAGTCCATGGGCAAACCTACTTACAACCACTTAAATGTGCGTTATTCACACTTTCCCTACCAGTTCCTACTCTGACAGGTAAAATAATAACCCCTTCCAGGATTAGCACCCGCAACCATGTATACCATCCTCAGAGTAACCTACCACTAAGCTACCTGAGATGTACCTATGCCAGTTGTGTATTCAGAGAGGTTGAAACACAAAAGGGAGGATTGTGTAGAAATAGGACAAACTGCCATGTACCCAATGAAAGGTGTATGCGATATATATATATATATATATATATATATATATATATATATATATATATATATATATATATATATATTTATAATGAGAGAAAGAGAGAGAGATCCATAGATACATGTTGATATATATATATATATATATATATATATATATATATATATATATATATATATATATATATATATATATATATATATATATATATATATATATATATATATATATATATATCGGTGTATAGATGTTGGGATACTGGAAGACTATTCAACTTATTTACAACAGTTAGCCCAGGAACTTTCAGGTCTGGAAAAACAGCTTAAGGAGCACAAGCTACTCAAATTTAATAGGGATCTCATGGATTATGACAAGGGTAGACCATTTGGTCCATACAAAAGTGTTACTTTTTCTAAGGTTGGCCCCAAACCAAATAAAAGAAAACGCCCAAGGTCAATACTAAGGAAAACCAATTTTCTGTCCATGGGCACCTCAGGGGATGAGTCCTCCTTTTATACGGACTCTGAAATAGCATCAGGCATAACCTCACCTACACCAAAACGTACTAATACTAGTACAGATTTCCCTTTAGGAACTTCAGATACCGGGGGGGGGGGCGTAAACATAAGAAACATAACAAACGTGGAGGCATTACTCCAAATCATGTGCAACAAGTAGAATACAATAATGTACTCAATATTTCATCTCACATTCTTACTCCTGTACAAACTGACCTTCTCAATAAAGGTTTAAATTTTGTGCCAGCTCTCTTTGTAGCTGAAAATGATTTTGTGTCAGCTCTGTATTCCTTTGGTAGAACATTGAACTTGAAATTATTTTTTTGATAAAAACAATGATTCTCGTACTACTTAACATGCATTTTATTTTCAGAGATTGAACTTCATGCCACCCATGCACTCAGTGGTACAATTATTTTTACACAATGTTCTCAAAGATCTGCATACTTGTCATGGTGAAGCATGGAACAAATCACACAACCTCTCAAAGATCCAATAAAGGGCACTGATGGAACTTAGGTCCAATACTAACATAGTCATTGTACCAGAAGATAAGGGGGGAGCCATTGTGGTCATGGACTTTGATACATATAACAACAAGGCCTTGCGATAACTTGATAACCATTTATATTACATGTCTATGCCACTGGACCTCACCTGCACATTTAAACATCAAATAGATGATTTCATCAAAAAGGCTGTGGATGAAGGGATTATATGTAATAACACTGCGAAACATCTTACTATAAAAGATCCGAAAAGGCAATATTTTTATATATATATATATATATATATATATATATATATATATATATATATATATACACATACACATACATACATGCATGTGTGTGTACAGCATCTGAAGTGTTCATATCTGAGTATAACATGGACCATAGCAATCAGACATTCTACTCCCCCCCAAACAATATGAACATAACATATGAAGAGTATATGCCAATACACTATTACAAATATGTTCTGTGGACACAGTAACCAACACAACTACAATGACAGCTTTCATTTAACAAAACTTTTTTACATTCCGATGTATTGCCAAAAGGATTCAAGGACTAACAGTACATGCATGCTATACAGGAAGCATTTAACAGTGCCTTAATAAATCAGCCTGCAATTATCATAGTATTAGCCCACTAAGGGATAAGTGTTCACAGAGGGAAAGAACCCCCACACACATATAGAAGATGTATAAAAGCAGTTCCTGCACACCTCCATCTGCTTTGTACACCCACCAATATCTCCCCCACACCCAAACTAATTACAACAATACATACTGTCATAATATAACCAATTATTCACCTACTGTATGACATCTGCTGAAGCCTTAACATAACTGGACACAGACACACTAACATGGCCCTATGTGAAATAATTGCTGTTATACAATGGAACAGCTGCTGATGTTGCAGAGTTTGTTTGAACTATTTCCGTTTCAGAGAGCTGAAAAGTAATTACACCAGAAAGTGTTACCAAGTACTGATTATCAGCACAGTATGATACACATTAACACCAAACTAAAGATGTCTGGTAAGCACACTGTAAATCCCCTAACATTATATGCATAGCCATGCAGCCTTGAGCTGGTCAAACATCCTGGCCAGACTGAAACATATGCAGAAGTATTAGGTACAGACAAACCCTGCACAAGTAGCAATGTTCAGAAATATAACAGCAGTACTCACATTTAGACCAAATCCTCTAGGCATTACACACAATAGATTAGTGTTTTTCTCCATACAGCTGTTGCAATAGATTTCAAACAACACTTTCAAGCTGTCTTCCTCACAAGTAAGGCAAAGAGACAACGCCCAAGTGGAGTACTCAATTATACTCCACTGTAGCCATGGCATTGGCTAAGGCAGTAGCAGTGCAGCTGATGTGCATGTAATTAGCTACTTAGGAACACCAAATGGTTATCGGGATAGCACATGTTACTGATCTGTAACTATAAAAGGTTGCCTTGCCACCCATTCAAACCATCTGTATCTACCTGTAGGACAGTACAAAACACTGAAAGACGAACTGAAAATGAGCATTATACTAGTCAATAACACCTCCAGTTACTAAGAAGGTATGTATAACATGTAGCATGTCTGTGTTTGTAGTACCTGCTCTGTAAGAATTACAGTGTAATCAATGCATATAGTGGAAATAGCTATCTTGTAGCGATGCATTGTTGAGCAGTAGTAATGCTTGTTGTATTCTATGTGTGTACTGCTGTAGGTCACAAGGCAAACTCCTCATACACCACAAGGAATGATATATATGGGCTTGGAACTCACCAATTCTCTTCCAGCCACTGTCAGTGTCAGGGTTGGTCCAACAAGTATGTGCTATAACAGGGGATAGTATATGTCAATATATTGTAACAGTAGCCATATGTATGGGTGTATAAGTAAGATGAGCATGTCAAAGGTGGGCTTACTGTGCAAATATGGTTTGCATTGTGGGATATTGTAGCAATAACTGTGTAATGTACAGTATTTTAGACAGATCTGTATTCCATTTTACATCGCATTGCTGTTATGTTATGCAAACATTAGTTATGTCTATTGGCATTTACAATACTCAATAACAGGATACATATGACTTGTATTCATCTGACAGTTTAGCAGCATGATAGCAAAGATAATTGGAAGAGCTAGGTAACTATACATGCACATAACACATGTAATATCCACTTCTCTAGTATCATTTGCAAGCAATAACAGCTGTGCATGTGTACATATTATGCAAATGTGTAGTGACCCTTTTTACAGGGCTGGGCCAAATGGCTATGTGAACACCTACATAGAGTGGATATTGAGAGTAGAGACACACTGGTTGAACTTTCAGGTTTGTGTAGTTTAACCTCTCATTGCCAACCTAACAGCCGCTTGCAAATACTATATGTAAAGTAGTGCACAGTACTGGTAATGAAACAGGTTGCATATCATCTTTAACTCCAGTGTAACATCTGCAGAAGGAGCATAAGATGTAGGAGACTGCTACCCAAGTGTAATAGCTGCTTCATAGGTGATGGCTTACACTATCTGATTATATCATGATCATGTTGATAGTGGCAGCAGAGTCTATTGATACATTGGCTGTTTGAGCATTTTTTTTCCATCTCTTTCAACTTTCTGGTTTGAAAGCTGCACTTGTGCCTGTTTCCCACCTTTCTTATAACTAGCCTAGTCCGGTTACAGAGTTGCTGTATCCAGGATTGTTAGTAAGCTTCTGAGCCCCCAAGCCTTTCTGTGTTGGAGGGAAGCCTTCTAGCTTATCAGTGGGAGTGGTAAGCACTAGGTAGCCTATCCTCCATGGGAAGAGTGAGTTTTGGCCCAGAAATTGTAGTTTATTTGGCCGTTTGGGCAGTTTTCCATCTCTTTCAACTTGCTGGCTTAAAAGCCTACATTTGTACTTGTTCCCTGCCTTTCCTGTAACTAGTCTAGTCCAGGTACAGATTTGCTGTATCCAGGATTTTTTGTAAGCTTCTGAGCCCCCCAAGCCTTTCTGTGTTGGAGGGAAGCCTTCTAGCTTATCAGTGGGAGTGGTAAGCATTAGGTAGCCTATCTACCACAAGAGAAGTGGTTCATGGCCCAGAAATTGTAGCTATTGGCAATTTGGGCAGTTTTTTTTCCATCTCTTTTAACGTTCTGGTTTAAAAGCCACACTTGCTCTTGTTTCCCACCTTTCCTGTAACTAGCCTAGTCCAGATATAAAGTTGCTGTATCCAGGACTGTTGGTAAGCTTCTGAACCCTGCAAGCCTTTCTGTGTTGGAAGAAAGCCTTCTAACTTATCAGTGGGAGTGGTAAGCACTAGGTAGCCTGTCTACCATGAGAGGAGAGGTTCTTGGCCCAGAAATTGTATTTTATTGACCATTTGGACAGTTTGTCTGTCTCT
Organism: Protopterus annectens; assembly: GCF_019279795.1. NCBI lineage: Eukaryota > Metazoa > Chordata > Ceratodontiformes > Protopteridae > Protopterus > Protopterus annectens. Next base: position 21,806,069 of record NC_056727.1, on the reverse strand, counting down.
TTTGACTTTCTGGTTTAAAAGACCACATCTGCGCTTGTTTCCCATCTTTCCTGTAACTAACCTACTGGGTAGCACTAGAAAGCCTTAAACTGATAACAAGCCTTCTAGCTTAGAAGAGAGAGTTTGGAGTGATTAAGTATCAGTTTTCTGTATTTTCTTTGCTGTACTTAACTGTTTTCCGCCTAAACGCAGATTTTCCAGCGTTTATTGTGATTTAAAAGCTTGTCTTTTTCACATATTGTACTTACTTGACTGCCTGCACTTTTAAAAAGTTGTTTTTTGTTTAAATAATTTGTTTAACTGTTGTAGGCTACACACTAAAGTGTGATAGCCTTTTCTGATCATTTTTAGTCATTTAAAGCTGTTTTAAGTGTATTTTTTATTGTTTTTGCCTTATCTTTTCAAAAAAACAAAATAAAAAAAATTCCTTGTTTCCCGCCTTTCTAAGCTAGTATAGTCAAGTTTTCAGGCTAGTGCTGAATTCAGTGCTGTGATACTAGTTTCTGAGTTGCCCATACCTTACTTGGATAGAAGGAAGTTTCTCTGTTCACCTGTGAGAGAGGGGAGCTTTGAGCAATCTATCTGTCCCTGGAGGAGTGGTTCCAGCCCAGAAGTTAGTAGTTTATTGGCCATTTTGGGCTAATTTCTATCTCTTTCATTTCCCTACTATAAAAAACGAGTTTTCACGGTTTTGCACACCGTGCAGTACCGGTTAGCTACGGTTAAGTTATTCCTGGCTCCACTATGTCTCCTCTTCAGTTTTTCCCTTGAAACTAGTCTAACTCTCAACCTAAGCACTCAGAAAGCATCTTACAGCCCAGCACTTGCTCAGACCTAATAGCAAGCACTAATATACCCTGACACTGATTGCCCAGCAGGGCACGGCTCTTTATTCATCCCTCACCAACCAAGCAACTAAGCAGCTCACCCTACTATTCAGGCATGACTAAAGGGCAACTTCAGGTGCACTCTCCAGTCCAGCTGGTGAATCTGGGTATCCTGAGGCAATGTTACAACTGCCTCATGTACACAGATAACCCTCTCCTACTACCACAAAACACTAACATATGCGAGAGATGCAATTATACAGACAAACTGGAAGCTAAGCTGTCTCCACCCAAGACTGGAACAGACAGTCAAGAAGAGAAGGTTAACACTTGCACCACACCTCCAGCCACACACAGACCTACTAAAACAGCACTGGCAAAAAATACAAATAAATACACAAAATCATACTCGGAGGCTCTAAATAAAAACCTGTAAAAGCATCAGAAACCTCCAAAGCAGACACCCAAACAACCTGCACTTCCCATCACAAACCAGACAACACATAAAACACAAAATCAGTGTGCCGCACAATCACAGCCCTTAAGGCAAAATAACATGCCTAACACACAAGTAATAGGTGACTCTATAGTCAGGCACACTGACGTCCCACTCACTAGGCTGGACAAGCAGAAGGTTACTGTTAGCTGCCTGTCAGGAGCCAGAATCCGACACATAACACAAGCACTCAGGTCACTCTAGAATAAGTACAAATATGACTCTGTCATTGTTCATGTTGGTGTGAATGACCTCCATGGACTACATAAAAAGAGACATGAAAGAGCTCTCTGATCATGCAACCCAGGTTGGTATGACACTGACCCTGAGTAGCATCCTCCCCTCACCAAGAATGATACCTCAGTATAAAGAAAAAATGATTAATTTCAACAATTGGCTAAGCTTCTGGTGTCATTCAAAGGGGATCCAGTGTCTGTAAGCCTGGGACGACATGCTCAACAAGCCGCATTGCTTCGCAAAAAAACGGCTTGCACCTGCCACCCCTAGGCTTTCAAATACTGGCCAAGGTTCTTGTTGCCCCCATAGTGCCTTTTTTAAGCAAGACTCAAAAGTCAAACCCACCTCCATAAACAGCACAATTAACAAAAAACTAAGGGTTATGCTACTCAGTGCCAGGAGTTTAAATATCAAAATGCACGCGCTCAAAGCACTCCTCAATATGGAGAATGTTGACATCTGTGCAGTAACTGAAACCTGGTTCAAGGCTCCAGAGAGCACCCCAGCACTACCAGGCTACAACTCATACCACACATTTCAGCCACAGAACACGGACTGAAACACAAAAGGAGAGGGGTGTATCCATACACATCAAGGATACCTACACCTCCAGGTTAGTGGCTCAGCGTGATACCTCTGAGATCATCCATGTGCAACTAACATCGGACAAATCTGCAATGCAAATTGTGGCCTGCTGCAAATCACCCTCCATGATCCAGGACCACAACTCCATCTTTCTGGAGACACTGGAAAACATGAAGGTCCTACCGAACACCCTGATATTGGGTGATTCCAATTACCCTACCATTCACTGGGAAAACTACTCGAGTACAAATTCCCAGGCCTAGCGCTTCCTGGAATTCATCAACTCAAACGTCCTGGATCATCTGGTAAACTCCCCTACCAGAAATGAAAACATATTGGACCTGGTCATCACCAACATGGGTGATAGGTGTTCCACACCAGAGGTCAACCCGTCACTGGTTAGATCAGACCATAAACTAATCACTCTGGATGTCCATACCCTCCACCACCCCCAACTAAGGAAACCACAGTAAAAAGCTTTCCTAAAGCAAACTTCACCTTACTTAAGCCAGAGGTGGTAAGTTTCACAGCCCCAACACTAAAGGATAACGCTGCCCAAGATGCAGAAACCTTTACAAATGCACTCTATGAGCACCTACAAGGATGCATGGATCATGCCATCCCTAGCAAAACCAAGACTCACTCCTCTAAGAGAAGAAAACCAGTTTGGTGGATCCCTGCAATAAACAGGCTATACAATAGAAGGAGGAAACTAGTTCAGAAAAAAAAGCAAATCCCAAGAAGGAAAGACATCCCTGATCAGTATCAGTAAGAAACTAAGGTCCCTCATGAAATCATCCAAGGCTAACTTCGAAAGAAAAATAGCCAAGGATTCAAAAGATAACCACAAAGCCTTCTTTAGCTATGTTAAGAATCTAAGTGGCAACTCACAGATATGAACTGAACTAGTGCAAAATAGCACAAAATATACTGAACCTACTGATATTGCCAACATCCTGGCAGATAGATTCAGTGCAAACTTCACCCCCCCTCTCACCTCCAAAAGGGCCGACAACAATACCAAAAAAGTGTAGTGTCCCAAAAATCACAGATGCAGAGGTGAAAACAGCCCTTTCAAAAGCCAAAAACACAGCATCAATGGGACCAGATGGTGTAAGAGGCTGTGTCTTGCATGAACTACAGAACTAACCCCCCCACATAAACACGCTGTTCAACCTCAGCCTCTCCACAGGCTATGTGCCCATAGAATGGCACACAGCAATGGTTATTCCTCTCCACAAAGGAGGGGCCACAACTGACCCTGGTAACTATTGCCCCATAAGCCTGACTAGCCTGGTCTGCAAGGCTATGGAGTGCATCATCATGGCACTCATTAAGAAAGAAATTGGGAACCTCCAAACACTTACCCGACCCAGTTTGGCTTTGTTAAGGGCAGATCATGCCTACTAAATCTGGTTGACTTCTTTGAGACAGTCACCAAGGCCATAGATGAGGGAAAGGTGGATCACACAGCCTACCTTGACCTCGACAAGGCTTTTGACACCATTCCCCACTCGGGTATTACAGAAAAACTCACCAGCCTGAACATAAACCCCTACGTCATGAGATGGGTTGCCAATTGGCTTACAGAAAGAACTCACACGGTAAGAATAGTGGGCTCCAGGTCCGGCTCTAAACCATTCAAAAGTGGTGTCCCTCAAGGCTCAGTCCTGGGACCCCTACTGTTCGGCATATACTTCTCAGAAGTACAGGCAAACACAGGAGGACTACCGCTAAGTTCACCGATGACTGCAAACTGGGAGCCATAATTGACTCTCCGGCTGACACGCACATCCTCCAAAAAGAACTTACTGAGATGGACACCTGGTGTCAAAGTCATGGCCTCAAGCTAAATGTCAAAAAATGCATAGTCATCCCATTTGGGAAAAACAAAACACCCACAAATTACCACATAGGTGGCAGCCCCCTTAATACAGAAGAGGTAATAAGTGATCTGGGGACCCAGGTAGATAGTAATCTCTCCTTTGACAATCATATTGCCAAAGTAGTTAGGAAATCTTTCTATGTGGCCCATCTAATTACTAAAGGGTTTGCATCTAAAAATAAAGAGATTATAGTGCCACTCTACTCGTCACTCATTAGACCCATCATAGAGTACAATACCCCATTTGGGATGTACCTCACAAGACACTTCCAACAGCTGGAAAGACCACAAAAGTACCTCACCAAGAGGATTACTGGCCTCAAACATATGTCCTATGCAGCCCGACTGAAAAAGCTCCAGCTGTACTCAGTGGCATATCTCTTACTCAGAGGTGATCTCTGCCTGACTTACAAAGCCATGTCCATCTCAGAATTGATAGACATGCTCCACCTAAAGAAATCCAAGTCACTGCGAGCCACGCACTATAGTGAGCTAAACCTTGCCACAACAATAAATAGAACATGCTGGAGGGATAGATTCCTGTCACAGAGACTCCCCATGCTTTGGAACAAAATTCCAGATTACATCAGGCAGAGCCCCTCACTAACACTATTCAAGAGAAACCTTGATGAGTGGATGGGTAACAGAAAATACACCCCTGGGATCACTTCATTGACTCCACTTGACAGAGGATCAGTTAATTAATAAATGGGGTGGTGAAAGGCGACACACTCTGGCTAGGCTTATAAATGCCCTTGGGCAGATAGCCTAATACCTACCTATGAACCTATGAACCTATGACTCTGTTTGGGGAGTGGATGTATGTGCCCAACACAGCTCATGGTTCTGGTGGATATGTGAGTATATACCCAGACAAGGAAACTGACCTTTAAACACTTGCATCATCTGTAATCAACTATCAGGATGTGATATACTCCTCAGAGGAGGATTGCTGCTAAAGGTAGCTACTATGTTTCTGTAATAGTCAGTGTTGTCACGTCCATAACACAAGTAATTACTTGTGAGCATCACTGTCTTAAACAACTTCATAAGCAATAAGTACACTAAATACAGTACTTGGTACTTGTAGTACTGAATGCTCATACAGGCATGTCCACTAGTCAGCTACTGGTGTTTACTAATGTCGGCTTTGTGTATGTGGCCATCCTGGGGGAATGTAATCTCTATGCCATGTACACTGCCAAACCCACCTAACACTACACCCCACATATTGTCTGGGATGCAGCTACAGGGGTAAGCTGGAAGGCAGTCCAGTCTACAGCCATGACTGGACTGGACAGTTGTGAGGTGTAGGTTAACACATGCATCTCATCATCACAACCAACACATACCCTTACCAGAACACAGTAAGGGCACTCACACATACTACCAGAAATCACACACATACACAGAAACAAGTATCTGGCCAAGCAAGTGACCTCCCAAGCTGGAATAGACAGACAACAAAATACACAAACTGTATGACATAGTTTGCATTATTGTGTCACACCTCAGAACACATGGCCGGAAACATGCCCAACAGTACTCATTTGTGAATGCAAACTCTAGCACTATGTTACACACCAAGCTATGCAAGGGCAAACATATTGTCAGCTGCCTGTCTGCCATGATTAGCCACATACCCATACACTCAGACCACATTTTGAACTATGCACATGGCCCTGGCATATCCCATGTTGTTGTGCAGGACCTATGATGCAGTAGCCTGGACTGCATGGAAACACACATGTAGGAACTGTCAGGTCTGGTAGCCCATGCAGGTATGTCCCAAGGCCTGGGTAGCATTCTGCCATTGGCCAGAATGATACTGCAGTACAGGGACAAAAGGATTGCATTCTACAATTGTCTAATGTACTGGTGCAATACAAAGGGTATCCAGTATCTCTCTGCCTGGGATAACATGGTTGACAGACCATGATGCTTTGCCAGACAGGGCCTGCACCTGTCATCCCTGGGAATCTGGATACTGGCTAGGGCTCAAGCTTTCCCTATAGTGCCTTCATCATGCAAAGTTCAAGTGGAAGTCCACTGCTGTAACAGGGACAGCCAAGCAATAAACTGCGGGTCTCGCTACTCAATGATACATTTCAGAAACTCAATATGGACTCACTTATGTCAATCCTTAACATGGAGAACATATCTGTGCAGTGAAGAGACATTGTTCAATGCTCCGGGGAGCACACCTGCATGACCATGTTATAACACATACCTCACCTCTTGCCCATTATCCTTTATTTGAACACACGGGCCACAGGTGTGTCCATATTCCTGAAGGATATGTACACCCCCATGCTAATTGCACTTGTATAACATCAGATGCATTATACTGAGCAACTACCTTTGTGCCAAAGTGGAATCCAAATTGCACCTTGCAACAGATGACACACCGTGCCTCAGAATTCCCAACTGTCATATTGTGCTGTAATGGGGAATATTAGGTTTGATACAGAAAACCATAATAATGGTTACTCTCAACTATTCCATTATGAATTGGGAAGACCTCTCATGTACCAACACCTGTACTCAATGCATGTTGGATTTCATCAACCACAATTACCTGGATCACCATAATCACACATACAGGGCTAACAGTATGCTACACATAGTCATCCTCCAAAACCAATGTTATGCTTCTTAAGAGCGAAGTGGTGACTGTCATGGCACCCATGCAGATGGGCAACACATGTGAAAATGCTGAATCCTATACAAATGAACTTTATGCACTCACATAAGTGCAGTGATTGTGCCATTGAAACAGAACCAAGATTAAACCAAACACAAACATGAAGGCAAACTGGTGGTACCCTGCCTTAAAGTGTACCACAAAAGGTAGTAACTGTTGCAAGAGTGAACACACATGATTGGTGGTGATCCCTGGTCAGCCTCAGTAAGATGCAGATACACCATATAAAACAACACAAACTTACTGTGAAACTAATCAGCCACATATTATGAGGCCAACCACAGAGTATTCTATAGCTGTGTCATGAATTGTAAGGTTCTACCTGACATGGTCGACAGCTCATGTGATTGACATAGGTGAGCAGCAGTTCATTTGATCGACATGAATTTGCCCCCCTCCCCAATGTTGTGCGACCTTGGAGTTGATATATATAGTTAGGGGGGGTGTGGGGGGCGAAGCCCCCCACCTAAAATTCATATCGATCAAATGAACTGTCGACCATGTGAGCTTTCAGTTATATGAGCTGTCGACCATGTCAGGTAGAACTGAATTGTAATGGCAACAACAAGACCTGTCGTGCACCTACAGAAATAGCACCTGTTCATCCAGGTAGGGTCTTGGAGAACCTAAACCCACTCCTACCTCCCCCTCCAACAGGTACACATATTTATATATCCATGTACACAAGAGAGCCTCTGTAATAACAACTGTGCAGGTACTAGCTGCACTCTCTAAAGCCATACATACAGCTTTCATGGGACCTGTCAACATCCGAGGGTGTATCCTACGCAAATGTAAGAACATTCAGCTATCCACATACACATCATGTTCAATCATAGCTTCATGTCAGGCTGTGTACACACTGAATGGTGCACAGCAACAGTTATCATACCCCACAGAGGGGGAGACACCACTGATAATGGGAAATAGTGCACTACTACCCTGCTGAGTCTGGTCTGTAAGGCCATGAACCATGATCAACTTATTTGATGTAGTCAGTACAGATGTAGATGACAGTAAGGTTGATTCACACAGCATATCATGACCTTTCCAGGTCTTAGGACACCATCATCCATATTGTGTTCCAGCTACACTCAGTATACTAAGTTTATGTTACTATGTCACACGAGTGGTTGGCAACTGGACCGCTGGCAGAGCCAACACTACAGAAGGTATCTGACTAATACATGCACATCAAACCAGTGCCAGCTACAGTAATACAGGGTTAATTCCTGGTACTCCCCCTCTTTGTTATCTATACTACACAGACTAACACAGAAGGCATCTGCCTATTGATGTTTGCAAATGACTATGAACTAGGAGCAATAGTTAACTCAATGTGTGCAGCGGTCAACATACTGAACGGCCTTTGTGGGTCAATGTGTGGTGTGTGAACATATAGCCACACTCTGACAGCTAAGTATTACATTGTCATCCCCTATGTTAAAAACCATGTACCCATGAATTACCACCTAGGCAGCAGTCAACATAATGGAAACTGTGTGTATATGGGATGCAGCTGGACAGTAGCCTTTCCTTTGAGAGTTACTTCACCACACCAGACAGGTAGTCATATGTCGCACCTCTAATCATGACAGGATGCCATCCATGAATGTAGAGATCATTGTTCAGCCATACTCAACACTCAAGTGACCCATAATAGATCACATATCTCCTTTAAGTGTTATTGGCCATGTTCAGATGACCTATACCAGCCTTCCCAATCCCTAGCTCCACTAAGTAGCATGATGCCTACCCTGAATAAAGCCATGCCCAGCCCAGAGATGCTGGACATGCTACACTTACACATCCTGATTTCAAATAAACACATACTTCAAGGACATCCACGTTTCTAGTACAAAGATCACAACATGCCTGACAGATCTCTGTCCCATACACTTTACATACTCCTGCCATACTATGCATCCCTGTCCAGCGAAGCTGCACATTGCCCCTCTTTGTGACATGGTGTGAGGACCGCATGGCAAATATATCAGTAACCCTGTGGATCAGTTCTGTGGCACTGCTTGAACTGGCCACTGAAACCTAACTGTCTGTTGGCTACAGGTAGGTAACCTTTCAGCCTAGGTTCATAAATGGCCCAGGGCATATAGCCTACTAGTTCACTATGACCATACATGCTATAGTTGATATCCAACCCTGCAAATACCATCAGGCTTGACATTGTTCCATGTGTTTCACATGTGCAACAGGGTAATACATGGCAGGATGCTAAACAGCTGTACAGTGCCATGTAGATGTATATGGCAAAACACATACATGTAAAACTTTCTGTGAGCAAGTCTGCAGGTTCATAGGTCATGTCCCTTAAGGCTGTGCATGACTATATATGTGACATATACACAGCTTTAAGGTCTATTGCATTAATGTGAACAAATCCAGGCATATGCTGATAGGTAAAGACACCAGTACAGGCAAACAGACATGCCCATATCAAGACATCCACACGGAGTATGAGTAATGTCATCACTTGACACACACACATATATATATGGTGATAACATCGTCACCAGTAAGTGTCAAATGTGTGTGAGTTAAACATGTCAGTGGTGTTAATGTCACGTAGATTTGCAAAGACATATTTGTAATCTTAATAAATGTGATATACATGTATGTTCAGCTGTACTTCTCTGTGTGTTACTGTGACCTGTCTCCATCATTATGTCTTCCAGGTATGCCACATGCCAGGCTGCCACCATACACCCACGTGGAGGATGGGGTCCTCATCCGATAACTCCTCAACAACCATGTGACACTCTTCAGCCATGTGTCACAGGATGCACAGCAGCAGGATGCTGAGTGGGAGGAGCTCAACAGAAGGGTAAATGATGTTGGCGGCCACAATCGCACATAGCAGGTGTGCTGACACTGCATGGACCACATAAGATTGGCAAAACAGCATGCTAATGCAATTGCCAGGGAGCAAAGTGCAACAGGTTGAGGGCCACTCACCCAGTCCCCACTCACATGTACCGAGGAGCTACTGGCCAACCTGGGGACACGTGCAGCTTCCACCCCCAAGCTTTAGCTGGTATTGTGGAGGTGGGTGTCTCTCAACCACCAAGCCTGGAGTTGCCTGGTAAGTCACTACTGCACATATAACACACCTATATTTCATATAGTTACATGTGTTACTGTACAATATGTAATGTAACATCATATGCAAGGCATGTATGCACACATGCCACATACTATAGTCTGTTACTCTATGTATGTACAGATGTGCATACTCCATAGTATAGTCTATTGTACTGGCTTATGTGCTAACATGGACATTGCACCCTGTAGTTATCACACAGGTGTGGATAATGATTTTACTGCTGCGACACTTCTATTTAGGTACCTCTGGCATTTTGCAGCGACACCAGCCTGTTGCAGGTGAGATTGTTATTTATCAGGCTTGATAAAGCACAGATCATATTAATTGCATGCTATATGCCATGTGGCCCTTTAACACACGTACACATAATGTATGGTGGTCCTGTTAATATACACTGGTCAGACATGCAATGCATCACAGTGGTTACCCATGTGGAATGATTGAAGACTATATGAAACACCTACACTAAACCATACATACTGTCACTGCTAAATGTGTGGACAGCTGTGAATACAATGGTGGAGGTTTGGTTCACTGTAGGGACAGGTACTACAGATCAGCATTACAAATGTGGGGAACACAGACAGTACTATACAGAGAGCATATATCACTCACTCTAAATGTGTTGGAGCTAGAGTATGACCAGCCCACAGGATTCACCCTTGTGGATTATATCTGTGCTATGAATGTCACACAATGTCATGTGCTATCAGACATGTCCATGACATGTAGTGGGCTGACTGCAACACTGCTCAACTATCCTTCAAAACATGATATCTCACATCCCAAACATACCACCCTTTGTCTGCATACCCTGTCCTCAGTGGAGCATATGACATAAATGGTTGAATGTCATAAGGGATAACACTGACATGTGACATAGATGTCCATCACAACCATTGGACAAAACATGTGTACACATGGCCATGGAGGATGACCAGAGACATGAAGCAACACACACATTAGACGTGATGTACATGTGCGTACACCCTGTTGTACATTGGCTCGACACAGAATAACTATGACCTTTGTGTAATGGTGATATTGCAGATGTGAACCACTAAACATCATACAGGCCTGTGCATAGCTTGTGTAGGCATGACATCAAAACCACCACATAACATGTTTTGAACATCTTGAGTGTGTCAGGACATGAAAGCATTCACCTATACAGTATCCAAATACATACATGTGTTGCACAACATACACATTCAACCACAGCAGGCCAGAGAAACAGTACATTTACCTTGCTGGTGTCAGACATCACTGTCATGCTTCCTCCTCATGTGTGTGAGGTACACAGATGGCATGTGTGACATGGAGTACTGCTAAGTTAACCATGTCGGGGCATAGTTGCCAGGCATCAGTAATATGGTTGCAGATGTGCAGGGGTGTCATCTGTATACCCGGCAGTGACCTGTGTCACACTTTCCACATTAGGGTTTAGTGTGTATACACCACAGTGACGTGGGTCACATTCCACATTAGATATGTATTGTATCTGAACACAGTCATGGCTATGAAATGTGTCTGTAACTTACACTGTATAGCAATAGTGTATCCACATGATGCCCTGCAATGGCTATGCACATCATATTGATAGGTCGGACTGACAACATTTCATCAGCTGAAGGTTCATTTTAGTATAACATGGCCCTGCATTGGGACACCATGACCTTACTGTATATTTGAAAGGATGCCATTGTATTACACATGTATGCATGTCATTCAACACATCAGCAGAAGACATGTCATACTACATGTGATTGGCAAGGTCATATGTCACACATCAGGCTGGTGTACTTTTAACCTGTGCTGGTCTGTGGCACCATTGCAAAGTAGGGACAGCTATGTCAAACATGTGTGTACAGCAACATGCACATTGTCTATAGACTCAACTCAGGGGTAGGCAGAATAATGTTAAACAGACATGCACTGCTTTGGGGGTGATATGCAAGCTAGGGCTGAGGCAAACATAGTATTCACTCCACATACCCTTCTGCACATGTCCTCCTCACACATAGGGGCAGTGGCAAACACAAAGCATCAGTGTCAGATGTACAAAGGTCAGTGAAGTTCTGTTAACATGTGGGGTATGTTGCACAAACTATGGCAGTGCAGTGCATAGTGCATGCATTGTGCTGCAGGTATGGAGCATAAGCTACTAACACAAATGGTGCAACACAGGGATGTATGCTAACTACTACTATAAATGTGTAAGGTGCATGCCTTCTGCTATAACACATGCATGTTGTTGTGTGCAACTCAGGGATGTATGATAACTACCACTATAATTGTCTAAGCTGAATGCCATCTGCCATATCACATGCATGTTGCATGCTGTTGGGTGCCATAGCATGTGTCTGTCTGTGTGTCTGCGTGTCTGTGTGTGTGTGTGTGTGTGTGTGTGTGTGTGTGTGTGTGTGTGTGTGTGTGTGTCTGTGTGTGTGTCTGTCTGTCTGTGTGTCTGTGTGTTTGTGTGTTTGTCTGTGTGTGTGTGTGTGTGTGTGTGTGTGTGTGTGTGTGTGTGTGTGTGTGTGTGTGTGTGTGTCTGTGTGTGTCTGTGTCTGTCTGTGTGTGTCTGTGTGTGTGTGGCTGTGTGTGTGTCTGTCTGTGTGTGTGTATCTGTATGTGTGCTGTGCTGTATAACTTGTAATGTACAGCTCTTGTCTGCCCCCACAGGTAATGATGTAGGTGCGTTGCCCTCCTGCAGTCCACCTGATGTTAGTGTCCCCACAGACTCTAGCAGTGATTATGAAAGTATGATTGAGGCACAGGCAGAGTGGCCATAGAGGAAGGACAGTTGGCAAATGGTAGCATGGAATAGGGAAGTGTGGAGACTATGTAAGGTGTGCCTGCACACCATGATCATAGCCAACTGACTGGTGATGTCCCACACAGGCATGTGCCCAGTGCTGCTCATAGGAGGACCCCTGGCCAACATGCCCCTGCAAGACAAAGCACATCAGCTGGTGTCACCAGATGCATGTTTCAGGCTATAATGGAGGCACAGACATGTGCTGAATGGCACAACAGTGAAGATCTGAGGCTTCAAAGAGCTGCTGTCCATTCTTTAACTGGCAACATCCAGGCAATTGCAAATGCTCACCATCATCTTGCAGATGTCTTGGATAGACGATTGGGTGACATGGTAGGAGTCCTTGACCGTGGCATGTCAATCCTCGAGCGTGGAATGTCTGTGCTGGAATATCTGGTGGGAGTGAGGTGTCAGGCACATGGACGTAGGCCAACTACATCACCTGTTGAAGTTCTACGTGAACATGCTACTTCACATGCCCGCTCCCATAATGGCAGTAGCAGCAGCAGTGCAGCTGGTGCTGTGCTGTCCACACCAGGACACAGCAGGTCCCGTGCACATGGTCCTGAATGGTTCCAACAGGGACACGGTTCCAGTGGACATGTGCCATTAGACAGTACCCAATCTGGACCTCTGCCTGGTAGTGCCCATGCAACCCTGGCAGGTGTAGTTCTTGTGGCCATAGCCGTGGATCCTGCCCTGTACAGTCTGCAGCTGTCAATGATACCCCAGTGTAGGCCAGCCACATGCCAGACCTGTGTGCATGCATACACACATACACAAGAAACAAATGCAGGGCACCTCAACACACACACACTCATAACATCCACACATGCCCAATGATATCAAAGGCCCTAACCCACACACATGATGTCATCCAATGGTGCAGCCTAAGCCTCTGGCATACATTATCACCCTGTGCATATGATGATGCCTGTGTCGCATCCCTGTCATCCACATCATCTATGCAGGGACATGCTCATATGGTGTGATGCACAGGGTGAACATACTAGAAGACAATTGTAGATTAATATTGTTGAGTAGTGTTTGACAGGCAACGGACATACCATGTAGTACAGTTTTAGAATGCATTTGGTATGTTTGACAGTATGTATCATGTGTAACAGTAACTGCATGTTGATCTTGATGTTCTGCCTTCCTCTTTCAGGTGTAATTGCATGTGCCGGGGGATGTCAATTTTTGCGGTTAGTGTCCCATATGTAAATGTTGACTACTCACAGGTCTGTATGACAATATTTGCATGCACTTTGTAGCTTCCACACTGCAGTTTTAATCTCCCAAGTTTCAATTATGTTTACTGATTTAATGCTGCAAGAGCATAATAGTTGTGTAGTAAGCTGCTGTGTTCAGAGCCATCACATCTGTAGTTGGTGACATTACAGGTATAGTTACCTGGAACGGGGAGGAGATAAAAGAGTGGTATAGTAGATAACAAGGGTAAAGGCCAGTGGAAAAAGTGGCTCCTCATTGGGAAGCAGTAATACCTGCTCACATGACAGGATGCAAACACAAACACACCCACACACTTAGGGATTCACAGACACAATAACACACCCACACACTCAGGTATTCACAGACAGTAACACACACACAGTTGTCAGTGTTGGATGAGAACCCCTGCTTATGTGCAAATCAACATTACAGTACTATGCAATTACAAGATGCGCCACAGAGATTAAACTTGTACAGGTAGTCAGAATGGCCTAAGATCGAGGACATCAACAGGGATACTAGATTGCAATGAGTGAATGTGGGGTGGGGGGGTTCATCAGTCGGCTATGTAACAACAAGCCTCACCCCAGGGTGTACATGTTTACAGGCGGTTAGAATGCCCTTCTAAGATTGATGACATCAACAGGGATACTAGATTGCATTGAGTGGATGGGGAGGGGGCCAAAACATTTAACTATGGTTAAATACAGCCTCACACCAGGGACAGGACAGCCATACATACAAGCACTCACACTGTGGCATTCACAAAGATATACAAGTATGTCAATACAGACACTTGACATGTGTGAGATTCAACCACCTGCCTATGCCTTTCTTTCTACACTTCACTCTGTACTGATGTCTACCACAGTGTTCAGGAGAGTGAAAAACATTTTGGATGTATTTCCCACCCTACGTGACATATATGGGGACACACACACCCACACGTGTATCAAACACCTGCCTATATCATGATAGGTATTACAGAGTTACAGCACTATCGCATGCACTATAAAGCATACTGACTCTTTCCTTTGCCACCTGTGCTGATATATGCACAATATATGCACAGGGGAGGTGTTATTGTTACATGTGTCAAGAGGTTTGCCTTCAGTGTAACCCTTACTGCATTCTACCTTGTGTGTCTTCCACTTCAATTAACAGAACCATAGCGTAGCAGTTACACAGGTCATTGTAGGAATGGTTGTAACACACCTGTGAGCTGTCCTCAGTAATTATTCATCTGCAAAGTAGCCCCACCACTTAGTAGTCATGTCCAAACATCTGTCCTTACCTAAAGTACAGCTTACTGTATTTTGAGCATGTCACCATATACAGTTGGCATGTTGAGGCTGTTTTGCAACAGCATGATGTACTAAGACAACAGTCATCTTCAAACATCAGACACTGTGCACACATGGAATCTAAACACACATCAATACATGTACTCATATGCAGTCTCCATCAGTAAATGGACTAGCAGGTCAAGCGGATACATTCCACACCTTCCCCACACCATGTGTGAAACTTAGCTGAGCATTACACCATAATGGCTGCTGTATTCATGTACTGGTAGGTACCCACTGCCACCTTGTGAAATTTGAGTCAGTGCATCTGATGGCTGTTGTATTCATGTACTAGTAGGTACCCACTGCTACCTTGTGTAGTTTGAGTCAGTGCATCCGAACAAGTCCTTTGATTTTAGGTGTATGAGCATGCCCAGTATAACCTTGTGTAGTTGTAGTCATAGTGCATCTCAAACGGCCCTGTGCTACTAAGTGTATGAGCATGCCCACTGTCACCTTGTGTAATTGGAGTCAATGCATCCAAACAAGTCCTGTGATTCTATGTGTATGAGCATGACCACTGTAACCCTGTATAGTGATAGTAATTGTCCATTCCACAGATGGGCATACTCCAGTTCAGGGCTCGTTGTGCTACAACTATACCTCTCAGGCCTACCTATGTCTTACCTGCAGATGATGTGTCATGTTTGTGCATACAGGTTGTAATGGACTCCTATTTTAAACACACAGGTTTACAGCTATGTACATCTTAACTGTCAATATCCCTGTTGTTGTCCTCACTCTTTGAAGGGAATTCTGACTGCCTTGAAATGTGTAATCTCTGTGGTGCTTCTCGTAAATGCATTGTACAGTAATAATGATCTGTACATAGGCAGGAGTTTTGATCCCACCACTGGCAACTCTGTGTGTGTGTGTGTGTGTGTGTGTGTGTGTGTGTGTGTGTGTGTGTGTGTGTGTGTGTGTGTGTGTGTGTCAGCAAATGGTTTAGTGTGGATGTGTGTGTGTATTTGTGTCTGCATCCTGTCATGACAGTGGGTTTTGCTGCTTTCCAAAGAGAAAACACCTTTTGCACTGGCCTTTATCCTTATCTGCTAAGCCACCATTCCCCCTCCACCCCAATGCAAGTAATCAGTCCTGTGATGTCACCCAGCTCAGAAGCAGAATCAGAGTAAGTGCAATTGTATGGTGTCTGCGACATATACCCCAACTGCATACCACTCTACTAGTTACCTTTACATAGGCAAGACATGTATGCACAATACTGGCAAGTGTCTGTGTGTTTGTGTGTGTGTGTGTGATACTCTGTAGCCAGGCATACACATGTGTTATGTCTTTTAACATGCTGCACACCATGGTAGTCATCTGTGGTGAGTGGAGTCTACAAATTATTACATAGTTACAATCCCCGGGGTATATTTCCTTAGCCATCATTCCCCACCCCAAACTCCACATACACAACAACCATCCCTTCTCTGTTGAACAGATTACAATTTAAATGCTATAAACAAGAGATGCCTTTGTTTTGTGTACACGTCAGTTCCTTTGGATCCCTTCTGTGTCACAAAGGGTGTTCAGACATTTGAATATATATATATATATATATATATATATATATATATATATATATATATATGGCTATAGCTGTGACTGTGTATATGCATATATAAATATGTGTGTACACATCCCATAGGTGCATACATGTATTTAGTTATGACAGTTGTACAGATGTAGACTTGTCTATGTTGTTTCACAGAGTACAGTACATTCAAGGGTACTGTACATATGTAAACAAATTGACTGTCCCATTTGTTTTCAGTACTGTGAAATACCTGTAGTAAGATGTGTATTATAAAAACCATGAAACATGTATACAACCCAGATGGCTTAGTGGTAAGTCCTGTGACCTCGGTGTGCATGGTCCAGTGTTCGTTATCTGCAATGCTTATTGATAATGTCATTTAGGACTGAATAAGACACTTTTATGTGGGTGTAAATGTGTTTTTGTGACAGTAAGAAGTGGGTACATACAGGTACAAGACATGTACAACTCACAGCTCACTAGAAATGCCCTTCATTGGCAATCCTGCTGATGTCACACACCTAGAAATACACCTTTGTGACTTCTATAACCCAGTAATCTCTGTAGCATGTCCTGTAACTGCATATGCTGTAATGTGATAAACTAGTTTGGTAGGTGTTCTAATCCCAGACATGATAACTGTGTGTGTCTGTCTGCCTGAGAAGAGAACAATGATTTTTAGAGTAAGCACATTCCTTACAATTCACATACTCACCTTTGGCAATCCTGCTGATGTCACCCACCTAGGAATACACCTCTGTGACTACTGTAACTCAGTAATCTCTGTATCGTGTCCTGTAACTGCTTAATGTTGTAGTATAATAAACTAGTTTGGTAGGTGTTCTAATTCCAGACATACTAACTGTGTGTCTATGTGCCTGAGAAAGGAACAATGCTTTTTAGAGTACGCATACTCCTTACGATTCACATACTCACCTTTGGCAATCCTGCTGGTGTCACCCACCTAGGAATACACCTCTGTGACTACTGTAACCCAGTAATCTCTGTAGCGCTTCCTGTAACTGCATAATGCTGTAGTGTGCTAAACTAGTTTGGTAGGTGTTCTAATCCCAGACATGTTAACTGTGTGTGTGTGTGTGTGTGTGTGTGTGTGTGTGTGTGTGTGTGTGTGTGTGTGTGTGTGTGTGTATGTGTGTCTCTGCCTGAGAAGGGAACAATGCTTTTTAGAGTACACACACTCCTTACGATTCACATACTCACCTTTGGCAACCCTGCTGATGTCACCCACCTAGAAATACACCTCTGGGACAGCTGTAACCTTGTAATTTCTGTAGTGCGTCCTGTAACTGCATACCGCTGGAGGGTGATTTAGAACTGTGGTAGAGATCCATCCACAATCATAGCAGTTATGTATGTTTTCTGTGTGTTTCAATGTTTGTGTAGGGAGCAATGCATTATACCCTACTCACTTGCAGGACATTTACAATGCCCTACTTTGGTACTCCTGCTGACGTCATACCCTGTAAAATACACCTCTGGGGAACAAGTTCCCTAGTAATCCTTGTGGTGTGTCCTATAACATCTCCATGCAATAATGTGATATAGATCTTGGTCATGGGTTCTATACCCACACATGTCTGTTGTGTGTATCTCACTGTCTGTTTTGTGAGCAATGCATTTTGGGCTGCTCACTTGCAGGAAATCTGAAATGCCCTACTTTGGTAAACCTGCTGATGTCATTCCTTAAGAAATACACCATTGGGGATAGAGTAAGCCAGTAATCTCCGTAGCACATGCTATAACTGTGTAATTCTGTAGTGTGATGAACTAGTTAGGTAGGAGTTCTATTCCAAGACATGGCAGCCATGTTTGTGTGTGTTTGACAGCCAGAGCCTGTGTGGAGGTGGCTGTGAATGTCTAACCACTGGACATGTTGAGGAGTGGGTTTTGTAGTTTTCCTATATGGTGGCCATATTATATGTCACAATGCCACCTCACAAGGTTTACAGATTTCAACAGATTTTAATCAGCCAAGAGACTGGGTTAGCAAGCCATACCCCTACATCTGGAAAAAGGCCTGGTGAACACAGTAAGCAACTCTATTACCCAGACTATGGTCTGAACCCATGTGTCATACACAAACACACCTGCCTAGAATATCCCACTATGCTGCTAGTACCCTGCACATTGTTGACAGATAGTAGGCATGGTGTGATTGCAGTAGGCCACAGAGGGCATGGCACCCTGCCCAACAGTACAATAGGCACATAATTGCAGACAAAGCATCTTCACTTTGTTCCCCACTGGACACCTGCAACATATGTGGTGCCATCAAATGTGATTCACAAAGCACATACAATGCCTTACACACATGCCCTGTATGAACAGATGCCACTGACTCCAGAGAATACCTGTATCATGCTATCATTGCAGGTGCAGGGTCAACCTGCTGTCTATTAGCAGGTCTTGCCACACCAGGCCAGTATTGGCACAGGCCAGTATTGACACATCTGATGATAACAGTCAGTGTACACAACATGTGCCAGGCAAACCAGGTACACATAAACATGTCACTGTACATTATTGTGGGATGTGCACATCTCAGGCATTGCCCATGTCAAGGACTATCAACCATATACATGGCATGCATTGCAAAGCAATGGCCACACACAATGGTAACCAGGATGTCAGGGCAGGTAATACAATACCCATCTGTGTGGGACATTGCAGACACTACACCCCTGAACCACACTGCAGACCATTGGCACGTGGCCTGATGCCAAGGATTACCACTCACCCAGTCTTGTACAGCCATCTTGCACAGCCAACCACTACACAACCATAAAGCAATGCACACATGCATGTCAGAACTGGCACCTTGTGTCTGCATGTGGAGTATGATGTTCTCAACCACAGTCACACCCAGTATAATTCCCATTGGCATACTGACTGATGTCAGACACATTCACATGCCCTAGCCCATAGAGCCTCAAGATATCCCCTGTGGTGCATGTAATACCTGTGCATTACTGCAGTGTGGCAAACTTAGTAGTTATGATGTGTATTTGTGAGCCTGCCAACATGTGCCAATGTGTCTGGGTCCCTTAGAGAGTGTGGTTGTGTTGACAATGACATCTGTTCATGTGGACAGCCATGTGTGCTACACCTAATGTATGTCTACTATATCTCTGTTGCAGATGTCACTCACCAGCCCACATATATGTTCTTACAGCACACCAACATGTCAGCTATGTGGCACATGGAGTAACTGCATGCACTGGTAATAGTAATGGCTAGTCAGTCAGGGGTTTGAACCCCTGTACTGGTAGGTATGTGACAGAAGATGCTGAGGTTTTAGTCTCCCAGCCCTTCTCTGATGTACTTTGCCTCTGTCTGCCCCTCCCACACACCCTCTGGTGGATGTAGAGATGTACAGCTGCTCAGCAGCAGCTTGTGTTTTGTAAGTGATGGTCATGATCAGGTGATGGCCTCTGCACCTATTGCAGTCCTCCTCTAGCTGATTGCATGTTGAACAGCTGTGGTGACATTTCCATACCCACAGTACAATATCTAGGAACATCATGTTAGTGTTTGCCCATGACAGTCGCTGTGAGTGGAACCTGGATCTGGTGTTTGGTAAACAGCATCATAGATGAAATCTGGATATTCCTCAAACAACATACACTGTGGAAAATAGCCTAAAGACAGGAGGGTGATGTGCCAGACATGACTACAGCATGTAAGTGTAACTATGCTTCATTCAGACTACTGCCAGTTTAACAGGTTGTGTGTGGTATGGCTAGCCTGCATGTTTTAATAGCTGACAACACAGTGCTCTGTTTGTAAGGAAACCCCCTCTGTAGGGTCATCTGTGGACTGGTCAGTGTGTAGAACCATTTGTTTCTTGTGTTACTCACAGAACACACATCTGTGAACTGCAGAAGCATAGTGTGAGGTTGGCAGTCAGTACACAGTGACAGTGATGATATTTGCTGACATTGCATCCCTGATTGGACGTACGTCACATGAAGCAGTGGTATGACAATAACTGTCTCAGGTTATCACAGTGACATGCCAATAATGGGCCACTGTTCATAGCTGCAGTCACAAGTCATCTACTTTTTGGACAGATGTCATGCAGTATATATGCATGTGTTGTGCTCCCTCTGCAAATGTATTAACTCTGTTGTCTTGGGTTAATGGTAATATCTATGCATGCTGTTATAAGTAATCCTGAATGCTGTTGGGTATTACTAAGCCTTATCTGTGTTAAAACTGCAACACCATAGGCTGTATGGGATTGCAGGTCCCGGCGGAACCACCTGTCCCAATTCAGCTGGTCATGGCACTGGGCACCAGCCCATCTGGGGCCCAGCCTTGGATGTCCAACTCTGTTGGCTCTGCACCACCTTCAGGTGGAACTGCCACTGAGGATGGGGCTTGCCCCACCTGGGAGCAGGTCCAGACAGGAACTTGTCAGCCATCGTACAGTCCAGGATGTTATGCGTAGGGAGCTCAATAAGGGGTTTTGAGGCCAGCTATGCCAGCTCGAAGGCAAAGTGGCACAATTAAACGGTGAGCCTGCCCCTCCTAGACAGCCCACAGCACAGCCACCTTTTGGGCTGTGAAGGTGCAGTGGTGGCTGCCCATGGGTGGGGACCTCCATCCCACTGTTTCCATTTGGGGGCTCATAGCCTTGTGACTGCCAAACACCCCACCCCATCCAAGGTGTCCCCCCCCACATGTGTCATATACCGCCTCTGTATGCTGTCTTGTCTGTCATCCTGCCCACCCTATCCTCCACAAGCATACCTACTCTTCTTCCTCAACATCCCACTCTCACCTTACAAAAATTGAAACAAAAGGCCAATCTGTTCCCAGAATGACTGTCACTCCAGACATAGCTGTCCATTTCACACACGTGTCCACTGGACACATGTAACCTTTTTAATTTGCATCACAACATACTACTGTTGTCCTCACCCCTCTCTAAGTAACAAGATCCTGGTACGCGCATGACTCCTAAAGGTTCCAGGTACACGTGTTCCAGATGACCCCAGTGTACACATGACACTACTGGTCCCTCTATGGTTACCCCATTTAACTTTTTAATGATGATGATGTTGCACACAGCACCTTGCAAGAGTACTGTTCTCACATTATGATTGGACAGGAACTGTTTTGTTAATGTAAATAAAATGCTCAAAGTAATGTATTTGGGCAGTGTACAAATGTTTGCGTGTATTAATGACACATGTCTGTCTGAGGGAGTCTTGATATCATGTAGGACAACACCACTACACAATACAGGATTTGCTGGTGTTTTCCTTTTCATTTTTTTCTAAAGCTTTGTTGTCACATGGTTTGTTCTTGATATATATATATATATATATATATATATATATATATATATATATATATAGATATATATATAGATATATATATCTATATCTATGTATGTAGATATATCTGCACATACACACACACACATACATCTACATAATGAAATACATTTCCTATACTGTTGAATGACTGTGCTGGATGATATGTTTGTGATAACATCAGATGTCTGTATATCTGCCATGGCTTAGTGGTAAATCACATTAGCTGTGGTGTGCAGGGTCCTGGTTTCGAGCCTTGCAGAGGCCGTTTGTTTTGTTGCTGGGCAGAACAAGGGCCATTGGATACAGAGTGATTAAGGCACTTTTAAGCAGTTTTGGGCAGGTGTGCACAGGTTTGCGCTACGTTAAGCAGTGGTTACTTTTGGCTACAGTTCCTTACACTCAGTTATCTTCCTGATTGCTTAACCTGTGTAAGCAGTGCTTACCCCCGTGCAAACAGGCTGAAACCTGCTCACTGCTACATAAAAGTGCTTATTCTCGCTTATCCCTGTGCTAATTTCTTTAAAAGAAAAGAAAATAGGGGTGATAGGAAAGTGGTGAAAAAGGGGCACAAAGAGGGAAAGACATTAGGCAAGGTAGCTAGGGATGTGCAGGAAGGGTGTAGGGAAGGTCCACAGCTGTCCATTTCTTCTAAAGCAACGGCTGTGCATATGCAATAAATTTGGTGGAACATTTGGACACTCACAACCCTGAGAGAGGGATGAAGACAACAATAGTATGTTGTGATGCCAGTTCGAAATGTTTACGTGTGTGAAATGGACAGCTATGTATGGGGCGTGCTTTTTTTGTGGAACAGATTGCCCTTTTTTTCTTTTATTTTTAGGTGAGAGTGGGATGTTGGGGAAGGAGAGTAGGTATGATCAGGGAGGATAGGTTGGGTAGGATTACAGACAAGACAAACAAGACGTGTACAGGGACGGTATATGACACATGGGGGGAAACACCTTAGACAGGGACGGGTGTTTGGAAGTAACAAGCCCATGAGCCCACAAATGGATACAGTGGGACTGAGGTCCCCACCCATGGGCAGTCACCACTGCACCTTCACAGCCCAGAAGGTGGCTGTGCTGGTGGCTGTGCAGAATTGGCAGGCTCACCCTTTAGTTGCGCCACTCGACCCTGAAGCTGGCGTAGGCAGTCTCGAATCTCCCTGTCACGCTCCCTATGCACCACGGCCCGGACTGTACCACAGGTCACAGGTTCCTGTCCACTCCCTCTCCCAGGGGGGTGAGCCCCATCCACTGCTGTGGTTCCACCCAAAGGTGGTGCAGGGCCAATGGACGAGGACGTCCCAGGTTGGGCTCCAGATGTGCTGATGCCCGGTGCCATAGCCAGCTGAGGTGGGACAGGTGGATCCGCTGAGACCGGCCTTCCCATATGAGCTATGTTGTCGCATGTTTAAGGCAGATATGGGTTAGTAATTGTCAAGAGCATTCACAGGTATTCCCATTATCCAGGGCACCAGATATAAATAGTTGCAGAGCAGGTGAAACACATGCATATATGGGTAAACAGTAGCCATTACAACAACATGCAGGTTTCATTGATGGCAACAGGCCACCAATATGGGAGTATTTTAACATGGCACATGCATAGAAGCAGATGTGAATATTTATAAAACAATAGGACATATGTCCCAACAAAGGTTAGGAGTGTAGACATACCAAATGAGTTGTGTAAATCGGTTATTTTTGCACATATGGTAGGGGTGTGAGAGATAGAGAGTTCAATTAACAACTAATAAATCCTTGTAGTTTTCACAACATTCATAGTCACTGCAGTGGTCTGTCCCTTACATGTATTATTACACTACCCAATGGCGTTATATTGTACAATGGTATGTTTGTAGAGTAGTATGTATGGGACCTGTGTCTTACATACAGGCTTGACAAGATGCAGGTGTTAATGCAACATGTTGTGAGACTTCTCTCATACACTTTGGGTGAGATGCTGGAATGACAGGTATGTTTGCATGTACATTCTCTGACTATCGGTTATATGTCATTAACAGCTGCCTACATTTCTTGGATCATCACACTAATTTGTCAGGGGAACAGGGCAAGAAGCAGGTGATATGGGCCATTTTTCAGGACATACTGGGCAGATTGGAACAGTTGAGGGGTATGAATATGCATACCACTCTCTGTTTGAACATTCTAGCAAAATCTGTACAGTTGTTAAGTGTAAATATGCATACAGCCTTCTCTCTGAACATTCCATCAAACAGTTGTGTGGAATGATTATGCATACAACTTACTAGCGCTCCTGGGATCCAAAGCCCTGCTGTGTGTGACAAAAGCATTACAGTTAAGATCACTGTACGCTACGCTGTCAGGCAATTGTTGTGAGGCTTTGCAATGTATTTTGTCTAATGACTGATCTGTTTGCATTTCCAACATTGTTATAAAGCACTTCATACACATTGTATCTGCATACCACAGTTTGAGTAACACTGCTTACTACAACAGTACTATTTAATAACTGCAACAGAACAACATATGACTGCAGAGTAAACAGAAGCAATGCAGGGATTACACCTTTATTCGCAGCATGTTACACAATTCTGTATACTGGTACAAAACCTTCTGAGGCTCTTACATTTATTTGTTATGACAGTACATGCAGGCTATTTACTAACCTGCCTTGTGACACATCCTTTGCAGCCTAGCATCATAGGCTTGCTGGTTCACAGCATGCTCATCTGCAGCTGTCAGAGAAGTACAGTGATATTTAGCCATACCTATCCATAGTATACACAAGCTAGGCAATTATTAACTATGTAGTGGAAGGAGTACTTACTCAGTTCTGGGGCATTCTGCATCTGCTTTGCTTCCTGGATCCACTATTCTAGGATATCCCCCCTCCACCGCTTCAATTCTGCATAGTGGTGCCTGACCTGCTCACCAGTCCGGTGGATACCTGTGACACTAGTGAGGTCACGGGCGAGACTGTCCCAGGCCTCCATTTTGTACTGCGAGCCCTGGTACTGGCCTTGCAGTAGTCTCCTGTCATGGTGCTTTACCAGGAGCCATATCATGAATTTGGACTCCTGAATGCCCCAGCACTGTGCTCTAAAGTGAGTGCCTTCTCACACTCCAGCCATTCTGCTTGCAGGCGGATGCTAAAACCAGTTATGAGCCATATTCCTGCCTCTTCAATTTAAGTAGGGCCGGATTCCCACACTTTTCCATAATTGGCCGGTTTCGAAAAGGCTAAGCTATGGACATACCTGCTTACTTCAGGTTGGCATTGCTTCAAGAAGTGTACCTGTGGGCATATTGTACTGGCTTCCCTACACATTGCTTACAATTACTTAGTTGGACTGTGCTACGGTTAGCATTGCTTATTGGTTGTGTTGCATTATATTTGCCTTTTGTCAACGACGTCTTACTCATTACAGGTTATATATGTGTCTGGTATCCATCATTCATGTGTATATACACTGTATGGGGTCCTGGGGACTTTATATCTTTATGACAGTGACACCTCAACTCTTTGTTTACTGCAGTACACCAATTCACATATTCATGGTCTGTGGCAGGTTATAGCACATTACACTGTACATAGATTCAGTTCACATATTTGATTTGATTTCCCTGTTGTGAGGATTAGTTTGCTGATACCTCCTTTATATGTATTGCTATCATGGCATAGTGGTTTACTACTATGACTGTGATGGATAGGGTCCAGAGTTCTAGCCTTGCAGAGGCTAGTTATTTTGTTGCTGGCCAGAACATGAGCTGTTGGGTACAGAGTGATTAAGGCACTTTAAAGCAGTTGTGAGCGGGTGTGCGTGGCTTTGCGCAGAACTAAGCAATGCTAACCTCCAGATACAGTTTCTTACACTCAGTTAGCCTCTACATTGGTTCCGGCGCCCAAACAGGCTTACACTCACTTGCTCCTGCACTTGCAAATGCACTGCATTTGGTGTTTGCATCTGACACTCACACCCCTGGGTGGGGGTGAGGACTAGAATAATACCTTCTGATGCCTATTACATCGGATTACATGCCTACAGTGGGGTGTTGCAACCATGTGATCATAGGTGTTGTGTAGTGGGTTATGCAACTACACATATGGTCATACTGTACTTAGCCATTTAAACTGGACTGTGATGCAGTGGGACCTATATCAGGAATGGCTGCCCATTAGGCGTAAGCATCCCTATCGACTGTATGGAATCCACGGCCTGGCCAGAGTTTGCTTCATAGTATTGGGTGTGTACCTCTTACAATCTGCACCTGTCTGGCAAATACCTGGGAACTGACACCATTAAATACAGACAAGTAATTGGGTTTAGGACCCCACATCCTTCAGCCGAGTCATGCTAATGCATACCTATTATTCTATCAGCTTTCTAAGGTTGTAAGTGGAATATGTGCTTTCCATCCCTATCAGACCTCTCAAACAAGTAGGGACAAATTCCAACTGAATCAGAGACAAGTCAAGAAACACTCAGGGACAATCAGGGACACTTTTAAAATATTAGTGCTATTAACTTGAAACATTGACAGAAGCAGAGCATGTGAATTAATACACATTTTCTGAAGTAAAAGGAGTTTATAACACTTAATTATTGTCATTATTCATTAAGTGTAATTCACCACCTTTCCTCCAAATGTCAATAGTTTTAGGAGTGTTTAAGAGTAACAGAGTTAAAATTTAAATCACGGACATCCCTGAAAATCACAGACAGTTGAGAGGTATGGTCCCTATTTGTTCCCCCAATGGTTTATGTCCTGTCCAGTGGATTTGCACTTAGGGGTTGAGAGGTATGTATGTAAGCTCTGCCCATTTCAGAATATTACTTACATCCCCCGGGCGGTCCTAATACAATTGCAGCAGCCAACACCTGCACGCCTAGGCTCACAATTGCATACCCATAATTCCCCCAACTGCCCCTCCTCTACAACACTCATCCTTACTCTTTGTGCAGGTGGAGTCTAACCACACTACTACACAATGCCCACTCTCCGCATGTCAAGACCCATGTCATACGTTATGTCGACCCATGGGTTATCAGGTTTGCACAACCTACTGGTCTGTGTACGTCTGGTTAGATGACTCATGACAGGAACTGACTCCGATGATCAGTAATTTTTGGGGTGTCCCACAAGGGACATTGATGTCTTTGTTTCAAGATTAGACCTGGCAGGTCTCTCCCACTGGTAGTATCCTGCCTGAGGTCTGGGAAGCAGTGGTGTGTTTACTTTTATTGTGTGTCTGTATGTTTCACCGGTCTAGCTGGGGGTTGATGCTACGTGTTACACGTTTGTTGATTGGACCACTCACCCCCATATGCATGGCCTGTGAATATATGTAATTTGTAACTGCTGTATCATATCCTAGCTTTATAAGACAAACTGCTGAACGGAAAACTAATAAAAGATAATAATACAGACTCTCTGCAGTAGCCCTCCGCAAGTCAAAAAACAATTCAATGCAACAATGATACCGATGGATAAAAAATGTTTATTAAGCTTAACACAAGCTTTTCGTCAGTTTGAAAAAAACAACTTCTTCAGAACAAATACAATGTCATCCAACAACCCCCTTATATATCCCTTCATTACCTATCATATGGTCACAATGGAATACATTGAATAGAAAATTACAGTTTTAAAAACATCATATGAAAACAAAAAATAACATGTATATAATTAATATTCAAGTATGAAAACTCATTATGTACTTTGTTGATGCACTGAATCAACCTAGATAGGAATGATATGTAAATAAATTATATAATAAATAATAAAAAATATATGATAAAAGATGAATGATAAATTCCCATGACTGCGGACACAAAACTTTACCTGCATTAAACTACAAAGCCCCTATATGATGTAAAATTGGTAACTACTTAATTTTATGCTATGTATTTATGATTTGTGCTTTGTACTTCATGTTTTAAATTTGATTTTTGGTTTATATATTCTGTTTTACAGAATCCTATAAACCAATTATAAAATCAATAATAAAACATCCCCAAACACCTAAATGGCCCTAAAAAAGACCACCTAAGAGAATACTACCTCTGTCTGTAAAATGTTACATAAACTTGAATATAACCAAAAAATATATGAATGTTGAGCACTAGTGGTGTCAATAGATACAACTAAAACAGTATTAAAACTATACTTTGTATATTGAATACAATCTGTGGACTTGTTATATGTCACCCAGAATTTCTGGGTGACCTCAAAAATACCTTCCTTGGGATAAATTATTAAGGATAGTATATATATATAAACTTAAGTCCAAAACACAATCACCGTACCAATACCAGAGTCCTCCTAGCAAACACAGGAATCAGCAAACAAAAGAAAGGCAGGACACTGCTGTGTAATCTTCGTTTAATAAAACACAATAAAATCCAGTGATGAGCGCTTTCGGGATAACACCCTTCTTCAGACATATTAAAAAATTCAAATCACTTGTTTAAATATACCACAATCAATGACACAACATTAAAACAGCCAATCAAACTTTAATAAAAAACACGCCTCCTCTGTAAGGCCGGTTTTAAAGGGACCAGATCATTAAGACCTGGTTCCCTATGCGCCTGCAATTCTATAATCCAGCGTGACTCAAGGGATTCTGTAAGAGTCTTTATATCCCCTCCTCGGTTATTCAATACAACATTAGCCATGCTCTAAACAAAAAAGAATGTGAAGGATAAACCTCAATGTGTTTATACAAGGCATTGTGGACATCCTTGTTCCTAATTGAACATAAATGTTGTAATATCCTAACCTTAAACATTTTATTTGTCATGCCCACATAAAAACAAGTGCATTGAGTACACTCCGCTATGTACACTATATTAGAAGTTTTACAAGTGGCTCTACTTTTAAATTCAAATATCTTGCCACTAACAGGGTGTATAAAAATATTATTGCTTTTGTGAATATGTGAGCAAGCTTTACAGTTACCACAAGGAAAGCTACCCATCTTAATGGTGGGCTGCCTAGAATCCATCAAGTTCTTTTCACCACATAACAAATCCTTAAGGTTTTTATTACGTCTATAACCATAATTAGGAACAGGCCCTACTATTTCCCTCAATTTTTTATCACTTCTAAGAAGGTTCCAATTTTTATTCACTATTCCTCTTATATCATTTATATTACTACTATATGTAAAATATAGTTTAGGAAACCCTAACCCTGCTCTGGAGCTGCCTTCAACTAACATCTCATTATCCTCACACCTCAGCCATGGTTTATATCTATTATTTCTGCTCTTCATTCCTTTGGCCACTACTGAAGGAAATGAGAAGTTACGTGTGCAGAAAATCAGTAAGTTAAAGAGAGATCACTCGGATTTCTCTTCTGGACATATTTTTGTTTGGCCGCGTTTCAAAAACCCGGCCACTATGCAAGAAACAGCGCATGACGTAAGCAGAGGTCGACGCCAGCAAGCAAGGACAGAAATCACAAGAGTGGAGGAAATTTCCAATGAAGGTCTTGCGAGGAAAAAGCCGATAATAACACAAGCACCAGTAACTACTGTTCAGAGACTTCCTGAATCTATTGAACCAGCGGTTTTATGTTCAGTGGAACCAACAGCTTCATGCTCACGGGGTACAACAGATGAACACTCTCTACCTCTACCTCGACCCGTGACAGGGGATGTATTCAGTTTTAAAAATGGAGAGCTTAACAATGTGCAGTCCTGCACTCCGGACACTCTTGGCAGGGAAGGCTTACCTTTGGGAGCACGTCCCAAGCAACAGTCAGGTAGGCAAAGTTTTTTACAAAATCTTCCGGCTCCCGTAAAGAAGAGGGGAGCTTGGAAGAGATCCCTAAGCGAGGGAAGGGATCCAGAAAAAAGAAGGAAGATTGCGATTTGACTAGTGACTCTTCTAGTAATATTGTATACAATTTATCAAGTCATGTTTTGACACAAGACGAATGTTTGGTGCTTAACAAAGGCTTGTCCTTTGTGCCAGGGAGAATTAGTGTTTTTAATGAGATTGTTCTGGACATTATGCTTTTTTGTCGAAATATAGCTATAAAAAGTGCTTATGAAAGTGTTTATGACAGCAGTATAGATGTGTCCAAGGTTCAGCTAAGGCAACCTAGCTGTTTTGTCCCCCCTTTTTTACCGGCTATGTGTCTTTTTATTGACAGTTGTGAAAGGGATTTGGAAGAGTATTTTAGGGTCAGCAATCACTGCAAATACTTTAATTTAACACAATTACAACAAAAAGCCCTTCAAGGTCTGATGAATAATAGAGACTTGGTTATTAAGAAAGCAGACAAGGGAGGAGCAGTGGTAGTGCTAGATACCACTTATTATAATAATAAGATTCAATGTATGTTATCTGATGTGAGTATATATGTACAAATCAGTCCATTAACTGTCAAAATGATTATTGACAAAGTACATAGTTGTCTAAATAGTTTATGTTCAGAATTTAAAATCAGTGAAGAACTGTTTAAGTTTTTACTGATCAGTAAACCAGTGACTCCCTTGTTCAAAGCCCTGCCCAAGATACACAAGTCCTTGGAAGACCCCCCCTTTCGACCTATAGTTTCTGGGAGGGGATGGGTTACCAAAAATGCATCCATATGGTTGGAATGCACACTTAAGCCATTATTAGATAAGTTACCAAATGTATTAAAAGATACTAAAGGTTTTTTACAGCTGGTAAAGGAGGTAAACCTGATGGATTCCAAGGATGGGTTGTTAATGGTTACCCTGGATGTGGAAAGCCTGTTTATTGTAATTAATAACACGTATGGTATACAGGCAGTAGGAAGTATTATGCAAAAACTGGGAGAGCCTACTTCTAAGATTGATTTGGTAAAAATATTACTATCTATGGTTTTGGAAAACAATGTATTTATAGGTGGACAGCAGGTATATAGGCAGGCACAGGGGATAGCCATGGGCACCCCCTGTGCCAATACCTATGCAAACCTGGTTCTTTCCTACTGGGAAAGGAATTTTATATTGAGAAATGAGGATTGGAAGAATCATGTTGTAGTCTATACTCGTTTTGTAGATGATATATTTATGTTTTGGAAGGGAGATCATATATCACTAAAAAAATTTTTAGACTACTTACACTCGACCACCTCTTTCTTAAGATTCACTCTGATTTATTCAGAACATAGTATTAATTTTTTAGATGTTAATTTAATGCGAACCAGTGAAGGATTTTCTTCAGGCTTGCATAGGAAAGAATGTTGGAAAAATAGCCTGCTGAATTTTGATAGTATGCACCCGCGGTTTATGTTTTCCAATATTGTACAGGGACAAGTCTGTAGAACATCCAGACTAAGTATGGATGAGTCTAACTTTCAAAAAGAAATGATAGGGTTAAAAGAGTGTTTTCAGAATAGGGGGTATAATGAACACTTAGTGGAAAAAGTAGTGGCCAAAGGAATGAAGAGCAGAAATAATAGATATAAACCATGGCTGAGGTGTGAGGATAATGAGATGTTAGTTGAAGGTAGCTCTAGAGCAGGGTTAGGGTTTCCCAAACTATATTTTACATATAGTAGTAATATAAGTGATATAAGAGGAATAGTGAATAAAAACTGGAACATTCTTAGAAGTGACAAAAAATTGAGGGAAATAGTAGGGCCTGTTCCTAATTATGGCTATAGACGTAATAAAAACCTTAAGGATTTGTTATGTGGTGAAAAGAACTTGATGGATTCTAGGCAGCCCACCATTAAGATGGGTAGCTTTCCTTGTGGTAACTGTAAAGCTTGCTCACATATTCACAAAAGCAATAATATTTTTATACACCCTGTTAGTGGCAAGATATTTGAATTTAAAAGTAGAGCCACTTGTAAAACTTCTAATATAGTGTACATAGCGGAGTGTACTCAATGCACTTGTTTTTATGTGGGCATGACAAATAAAATGTTTAAGGTTAGGATATTACAACATTTATGTTCAATTAGGAACAAGGATGTCCACAATGCCTTGTATAAACACATTGAGGTTTATCCTTCACATTCTTTTTTGTTTAGAGCAGTGGCTAATGTTGTATTGAATAACCGAGGAGGGGATATAAAGACTCTTACAGAATCCCTTGAGTCACGCTGGATTATAGAATTGCAGGCGCATAGGGAGCCAGGTCTTAATGATCTGGTCCCTTTAAAACCGGCCTTACAGAGGAGGCGTGTTTTTTATTAAAGTTTGATTGGCTGTTTTAATGTTGTGTCATTGATTGTGGTATATTTAAACAAGTGATATGAATTTTTTAATATGTCTGAAGAAGGGTGTTATCCCGAAAGCGCTCACCTCTGGATTTTATTGTGTTTTATTAAACGAAGATTACACAGCAGTGTCCTGCCTTTCTTTTGTTTGCTGATATATATAAACTTCAAAAAAAATATTACAAAATATGTGTACTGAATAGAAAACAACACTGTTAATATAATAATCCAGTCTACAGCATTCTGGAAAACCTTGCTAGATTCTAAAGCTTGGACCAATAGTTCATCTGTTCAAACTTTTAAGTTTCAATAAACACATGATTAATAACATACCATTAATGCCTGGGTGATGGCAAGCATCCAATCTTAACTGCCAAACAAACTCTCTACTCTCCAAGATGAGTGAGTCTGGTCTTCCCTTTCCATCAGACTAAACTTGATCGATTACTTGAAATGTGAATGCATGTTGCGGGTTCTCCATAATATGTTTAGCTAGAGTGTTCTCAATCTTGCCCTTTCTTATGGCATACAAGGTGTTCATACATACACTTTTGGAGTTTTCTATCTGTTTTCCTGACACAAAAAGCCGGACAATGAGAACACTTAGCCAAGTGTACTATTTGTGAACTAGTACAATTGAATCTACCTTGTATACCATACTTTATACCCCTAACTTCAAAAGTGGAACCCTCTGAAATATTCTTGCAGTAATGACACATGTTACACTTGTACATGCCCACTCTAAAGCTTAAAACTTTGGATTTCCTCTCAAGAATATTCTTTAAATTATATCCCCTCTTGAACACCATCTTCGGATATGCCACTAGTTTCTTTTGGGCGGTTCCATCCTGTGTAATCAAATTCCAAATTTTCTGGATGATAGAAATGATTTCTTTCACATCCATACTATATGTCAAAATGAAACTATATGGATTGAGTTCCACCTTGGCTGGGTTGAGACTATAATTGCCCTAGGGGACACTAGTCTGATTAAGAATAGGTATGTAAAAAAACAATCTTTCTCTTTCTACGTATCTCCAACATGAGTTCTGTGATTAGATCTACTGGGTATCCTCTATTGAGAAAGAGACTTCTCATAAAGTTGCACTCGTCCAAAAAGTCACTGTCATTAGTCACCATCCTTGCGGCTCTGACCAATTGACCTTTGATGATAGACCTCTTCTATGAATACGGGTGACAACTGGTGAACTGCAAGTAACTATTAGAATAAGTTTCCTTCCAGTGTATTCTAGCGATGAAACAGCTATTAACTTTATCCTTCATCAGATCTACATCTAAATATGAGATCCTATCCAAAGCAAAGCACAAAGTAAACCTAAGGAACTCAAATGAAGTGTTGAAAAAAATTAAGTAAGGATTTAGCCACCTCCTCATCCCCTTTGAGGATGTTGAAGATATCATCTAAAAAACGGGTGTACATCAACACCTTGTCTTGAACAAATGGGTTGACCAATATGTTCTCCCTTTGCCAAAAGGCCATGACCAAGTTGGCAACACTGGCCCCGCATGGAGACCCCATGGGTACACCTATTTTCTGGAGAAAATATCTTTTGTTAAATGTCACGTAATTGCTGTATATCCTAGCTATATACATTATGTTTACACACACACACACACACACACACACACACACACACACACACACACACACACACACACACACACACACACACACACACGCGTGCACACACACACACACACACACACACACATATATATATATATATATATATATATATATATATATACAGATAGATATAAACATTACTATATACAGATATATCTGTGCATGTATGCATACATGTATATATTTATATATTGCTGTCTATATATATTTAACGACATATGGGTGTATGGGTGTCTGTATATGTATATATCTATATGTGGGTATGTATCTGTATTCTGTTTCTGTATGTATACATTTGTACTATGGAGAGGGAGAGGTATGTCTCCATGTAGCTATGGGTAGGTATACACACACATAACTCTACATATATACATCTACATCTGGTTATTCCATTCCTTGCCATGTAGATTACACTTTGCTGCAGTGGGACTCATAGTGGGTGTGGCTGCTCATTGGGCGATGCCTCTGCCCAATGAATAATTTTGCTTACATCCCTGGGGCTGTTGATATAGACCCACATCAGCCAACACCTGCACACCTAGACCCATGACTAGCTACCCATAGTTCCCCCACCCACAACTCCTCTACAGCACCCATCATTACTCTGGGTGCTGGTCGGGTCTGAACACACCACTACACGCTGCCCACTCTCCACTTCACTGAACCCATATCATACTTTGTCTCGACCCATGGGTCATCAGGCTTTCCCATCCTTGTATTTTGGGTATGTATGCACCCCAGCCAAAATGGTCAGCGTATTACCTTCTTTTGTTTATATGTCAATTTTTGGGGAGTCCAGCAAGGGATGCTCCTGTCTGTGTTCCAAGATTAGATTTCATGGATGCACTGTGTACCCCTCCCAGTTGTATCCTGTCTGTGGTCTGGGGAGCAGTGTACTAATTACATTGTTTCCATGTTTGAGTGTATGTTTCCTCTGTCTGGCTGGGGGGGGGTCATGCTACATGTTTCCTGTTTTTTGCTTGGGCCCCTAACTTCCATTGGCATAGCCTGTGTCATTCTTGTGTGCTGTTTCCTATCATGGCTGTATATCTGTCTATATCTATCCACACACACACACACACACACACACACACACACACACACACACACACACACACACACACACACACACATATATGTCTGCAACCATATATATATATATATATATATATATATATATATATATATATATATATATATATATATATATATACATATATATGTATATATAATTTGTAAGGCTAGGGTTGCCACCTTTTCAAATGGCCAAAGTGGGACGATTGTGGTACAAACATCAGATTTTGCAGGCCAAAACATACCCACAGCCAGTACAAGGGACAGAACTTCACTTTTTTGTCTAAATAAAAGCTTATTCTTGTAGCATTTTAGTTGCTTATTCTGTTTCTTATAACATTTAGGTGTTTCAGATACAGAATAACTGTTTTATGCAACTATTAATTAAAATATAGGAAATAATTTTGCCCTAATAGTTCAGGGCAGTTGCCATTCTTACAATATTTTTGCAGGACACAACTGCCCAAAGAAGGACTGTCCCTCGCAAAGTGGGACAGGCTGTAACCCTATGTAAGGCAATGCATACTCCTGTGCAGACGCACTTAAACACGCTTACTGGTGCTTATTTATGCTTAAACCTGCTTACTTGTGCCTTATTCATTATGTCACTGACACTTCACTCCAGTTCACTTTTAATTGTTATTATGCAGGTTTTACAGCAGGCAGATGTCAAAATATGTTCATATACAGATTACCAGTGGAAAATGGTATGTGCTGCAGTGGGATTAGGAACGGGAATGCCTGTTTGTTAGATGGATGCTCTAACCACTACACTATTGCTGTGCTGCTTCATTTGCATATATACTCAAATACCCATGACTCCTAGTTCCCCAAACACCTACCCCAATACTACACTAACACAGCAGTCATCCATTCTCCAGTTGGATACACGGTGTATCCACACCAGTACACATTGGCCACTCCCTACTCCTGTAGACCCATCCCATGGGTTGATTCGCATCATGTATCATCAGATATCCCAAAAGTTTATTCCACAAACA
The DNA here is from genome assembly GCF_019279795.1 of Protopterus annectens. Classification (NCBI taxonomy): domain Eukaryota; kingdom Metazoa; phylum Chordata; order Ceratodontiformes; family Protopteridae; genus Protopterus; species Protopterus annectens. The sequence goes on along the minus strand of NC_056727.1, from coordinate 21,770,010 downwards.
TTGGTGAAATGAGTGACCAATAAGACACGATTCACAATTTTTGGGTTGTCCTACATGGGACACACATGTCTTTATTTCAAGATTAGACTCTATAGTTCATTACATCATTACTCCCATTAACATGACACTACAATAAATTAATCGGTATCACTATGTGGTAATCCACACGTTACACTTGAGAGCTAACAATGTACGGGTTGGGCAAAATTATTGGCGTTGCCATAGCAGGCTGATCACAGGAATGATTCCATGTGTGAGAAAGTCCTCACATTTGATTTTTTGAGAACAGCACTGACTTTGGACATTGTACACACTTCTGCATTTTAGCAGTTTTGTCCCTTCCCTCTTATGCACATACTATTACTCTATCTACTGTTGAGGTTTGTAGGGGCACTTTCATGTTATTTATGTCTGCGAAAGAAATTAATGTGTTACAGGGAATGTACTTCTACATATAGATGTATGGATTTGTGTATGCATATATACTTATAACAAACTCGCTGACCTCCATGAGGCAGGCAAATTAGAACCAGGCCATCCAACCGTGACATGCCTGGATCCATAATTTCATACCCATAGTTCCTCCACCCCACCCGAGTTCAACATACATGCAAACCATCCATTTTCTGGTTGCTATCATAGCCATGACACACCTCCACACATTGCTCTCTCCTCAGCATTAGGGGCCCTACACGTATGTTATCCCAACCCATGTATTATCAGGCTCTCCCACCATTTAGTCCTTGAACATGCCTGCCCTTGCTTGTGTAATGGTCGGAGGTCCAACTATCCTAGTAATTTTTGGGTAGTCCCACCAGGGACTACCCTGTGATTGTTTATAAAGTAGACTTAGCAGATCGGCAATGTTACTCCCACTGGTAGTATCCTGCCTATGGTGTGAGTAACAGTGCTTTGCTTACCCCTGCCCAGCTGGGTATGACATACACTGACAGCAGTAAATAATGCAGGAGTTGCTGCTGATTCCCTTCTCATTCTTTTTGAATGTTTTATTGTTAAGAGGTTCATTCTTCATATATATATATATACATATATATATATATATATATATATATATATATATATATATATATATATACATATATATATATATATATATATATATATATATATATATATGTGTACACACACAAACACACACATATATATATATATATATATATATATATATATATATATATATATATTGCTATATATATATATATATATATATATATATATATATATATATATATATACATACATATATATATATATATATATATATATATATATATATATATATATATATATATATATATATATATATGTACATACACGTGCACATACATCTACATAGTTATATACATTTCCTATGCTGGGCACTGCTTAGACCCGCGCAAGTGCACTCAAACTTGCTTACTGTTACTTATATATGTTTACTGCTGCTTATTTGTGCTTACACCTGCTTACTAGTGCCTTATTCATTATGACACTACCACTTTGATTGAATGACATTAGTTAAACATTTCATGCGGTTCTCCAGTTCACATTTACATGTTATTATGTAGATTATACAGCAAAATGACATTCCACGTGGAAAGTTATATGTTCTATAGTTGGGCTCAAACTGTGCATGCCTGTTAGTTAGGTGGATGCTCTAACCACTACACTATTAATGTTAATGTTGATTCCACATGTTTTTCCCTATTTGGATGATTTTGATGTGTAAGCTATGCTAAGCAGGGGGCAGCAACACACAAACATACTGAGCTTCACTTACACTTTCGATATTGAAGCAATACAAATGTAAAATAGAGACACTGGGAATCTAATTGTGAAAGTTCTAGGGACAGGGCTCAACATTTGGCTATGTGCTTGTGTGTTTACTACTTTGATTTTATTTCAGTGTTCATAGACACTCTTGTATGCTTAGCATACATTTCAGTATCCACAGACACTAAATTAATTGCTTACTATTAGAAGCGGGCTCTAATAGTAAGCATAGTAGGTTGAGCAACAGTGGGGGCATATTTCCGCCTCCGTAGAGCACTTGAACATGCCCCCTGTAGTCACACACATTTACTGTGCATGTCAAGGGTGCAGCAGCACACCGTCATAACTATTCATATGGTGCTGCTGCACCATCTGTAATGGGGACTCTCGGCGCAAGGCTAAAACCGTCCTTGCGCCGAGCTTCATGAATCCTGGGGAAGGTCATATTGTACAACTGAGAGAGACTTAGACAGAAAACAGTGAAACAATACGCAACATAATCCAAATAGCACACTCAACTGAGATGTAAACTTTTGTATTTTTAGCACACACAGCCATGGCTGGAATTCTGGCAGTGGTAGTAAGCTGTATGCAGAATCATATCCCTAAACTGTACAGATATTGTCAGAAAGTTCAGATAATTGGCTTAATTTCCTTGCCTGTCACCCTGTCCCCCTGGCAAATCAGTGGGACAATCCCAGAAGTTTAGCAAATAATGACATACAACTGATTGTCAGACATCATAACCATCAGAAATATATCTACAAGAACAAACCTGTCACTCGAGCAGCTCACCAAAATTTTATGAGAGTAATATGCAAAGTATGTCCCATCTCTACCTCCATGTTGTGAAGCTATGACCAGAGTGTTTGCAGTAACAGAGTGAGATGTTTGTGCATAATAATAATGTGGAATCTGGTAATATGTGTGGTAACAATCAGGTAGTTTTAACAAACATTCCCTCCACAAGTCTGTCAGATAAGACAACTGTGCTTAGAAATAAACGATTGAAATCCTGGACTGGTATTGTTTATTCTGGTATTGTATGGCATTGTTAGTGTTGCAATTTCTCTGAATAATAATGTATTACTCATCACTATCATCCACACTGTGCTACATATTAAAACTGTCTAGGAAACCCTGTATAAGAGTGTTGTAATTATAAGGTCAGATTGCAAAACCATGGGAGACTTATAGACAGATATCAGAGAAGAGATGCACAGCAATATCCAATAGCGCACTCAACTGTGATGTACACTGTTTTATTTTTTGCAGACACACCCATTGTTCGACTCCTGGGAGTGGTAGTAAGCTGTATGCAGAATCATACACCTCAACTGTACAGATTTGTCTAGAATGTCCAGATAATTGTCCCATATCTGCTGCATTACCCTGTCCCCCTGGCAAATCAGTGTGATGATCTCTGACATTTAGGCAGCATTTATTGACATATAACTGACTGTCAGACCGGTAAATATTCAGAAAATGTATATGAAAACAAACCTGTCATTGTAGCAATTCACCAAAGGTTTATGAGGGCAATTGTGAAAATATGTCCCAGTTTCACCTGCATGTTGTCAAGACTTGCCCAGAGTGCGTGTAATAAGAGATTTAGAGGTATGTGCATAACATCAACCTGGAATCTGGGAATATGCGTAGAAATAGTCAGGTAGTGTTAACAAACAATACCTCCACAGGTATACCAGGTAAGAGGTGTATACTGCAGGTAAAAGACAGTTAACGTATATAGTTGTCTACAAACATAACACTGTCCAAACTAAGGCCATAGGGCAGTGTAATAATACCTGTAATGTACAGATTACAGCACTGACTAAGAAAGTATTGAGAAATATAGAGATATACAAGTTGTTAATTGACATCTTTCTTTCCCTCCCACCATATCTGCAGCAGTAGTCTAAATACACAACTCAATGGGCATGTGTACAATTAAATCTACTGTTGGGACATATGTCCTATTGTTTCATAAATATTGAAATTTGTTTCTATACATGTGCCATGTTGAAATACTCCCACATTGGTGGCATGCTGCCATCAATGTACCTGCATGTTGTAATAGCCACTGTAGTTCCATATATGCATGTGTTCTGTTTGATATGCAACTGTTCCATATCTGGTGTTTTGGGTTAATGGAAATATCTATGGATGCTGTTATATCTAATCCTGGAATGTGTTGATTATAACTAGCCCACATATGTTTGAAAACTGAAATACCATAGCACGTTTGGGAAGGCCATTCCCAGTGGACCCACCTCTCCCACCTCATTTGGCCATGGCACATCTGGGACCCACCCCAGGACCTCCTCATCTGCTGGTCCTGCACCACCTTTGAGTGGAACTGCCTCAGGCGATGGGGCTCACCCCCCCTGGGAGCAGGCATGGACAGGAAACTGTCACCCATTATCAGGTCTGAGGTCTGGTGCACAGTGAGCTCCACAGGGAGTTCGGAAATCAGCTATGCCAGCTTGAGGGCTGCGTGGTGCATCTAGATGGTCAGCCAGCCCCTCCTACCCAGCCTCCAACACAGCCACCTTCGGGGCCATGAAGGCACAGTGGTGACTGCCCATGGGTGGGGACTTCAGTCTCGCTGCATCCATTTGGGGGCTTATGGGCTTTTGACTTCCAAACACATGTGCCATATACCACCCCTGTATGCTGTCTTGTCTGACTTGTCTGTCATCCTACCCAACCTACCTCCCCAAATATACTTACTAGCCTCCCCAACATACCATGCTCACCTAAAAAAAAGGGTAATCTGTTCCCCACAAAAATCTCACCCCACACACACCTATCTATGTCACACATGTGTCCACTGGACACATGTAATCTGGTCTAATTGATTCACAACATATTATTGTTGTCCTCACCCATCTCTCAGGGGTATGTGTCCAAATCTACCTTCAAATCAGTGTATATGCACAGCTGTTGCTGTAGAAGAAATGGGCAGCTATGGACCTTCCCTACACCCGTCCTGCACATCCCTAGCTGTTTTCCCTACTCTTTCCCTCTTTGTGCCCATTTTTCACCACTTTCCTATCAACCCTTTTTCTTTTCTTTTAAAAAAATTAGCTCGAGGGTAAGCAGGAGTAAGCACTTTTAAGCAGCAGTAAGAGGGTTTAATCCTGTTCCCACAGTGGTAAGCAGTGCCTACACAGGATAAGCAATTGAGAGGCTAACTGAGCGTAAAATTATTTAACCAGAAGTTAGCATTGCTTACCGTTCCACAAACCTACGCAAACCCACTGAAAGCTGCTCAAAACTGCCTTAACCATTCTGTATCCAACAGCTCTTGTTCTGACCAGCAACAAAATAAACAGCCCTTACAGTTCTTGAACCAAGGACCCTGTACACTATGGTCACAGCAGTTAACCACTAAGCCATCACAGTTATAACAACAGTTGCTTTTCTAATATATCTGTCAGTACACATACTGAATAGTATTGAACAACTGCTATAATGTCTATAATGGTGTAGTACTTGTTAGTGATATTACTGTTGAATCATGTATGTTGTTATATCAATATACACATAGATAAATAAGGTGTGATACATCTGGGAAGGTATATACAGCAGTCATGTTTACACAAAAGGGGATATGGATATATATATATATATATATATATATATATATATATATATATATATATATATATATATATATACATATGTAGATATATGCATACATGTACATACACATATATATTCATATATATGTATTTATATACATCTATATATTGCTTTATATATATAGTCATATATAGATCTATCTGTGTGTGTGTATATGTATATAATATATATATATATATATATATATATATATATATATATATATATATAT